>NC_084998.1:13694615-13732115 GCF_963854185.1 Sardina pilchardus
AAATTCTCTCTCTCTTTCTCTCTCTCTCTCTCTCTCTCTCTCTTTCTTTATCTCACAGCTGAGTTCCATTCGCTGTGTCCCGTGGGTCGAGGCTTTTACCATGAGGAAGGCATGACTGAGTACGGACTCGCTGTACACAGAGGTATTGCTGCCTGAAGATGTCGGCAAACACATTTCTGTTCTGCTTTACATTGAAGTGAGGGCTGAAGTGCTATGGATTTATATTTCCTATACCATCCATAGTTATTTCAGTCTTGTTCTTTTGTGTCTTATTTGCATGGTCTGTCTTTCCCTTGTCATCCCTTACCCCCCCCCCCCCCATCTCTCTCTCTCTCTCTCTCTCTCTCTCTCTCTCTCTCTCTCTCTCTCTCCGGGTCTGTGTTTCTGTCTCTGCAGATATTGACGAGTGTATGCTGTTTGCTGATGAGATCTGTAAGGAGGGTCGTTGCATGAACACGCAGCCAGGTTATGAGTGTTACTGTCAGCAGGGGTTCTACTACGATGGCAATCTCCTCGAGTGCATAGGTAACAGACAAAGTCAAACACACACACGCACACACACACACATGCTTTCACATTTTTTAGAACTTATCAATACATCTATTTATACAAAATATTATCTTGTCTCCTTTGTCCTGTACTGTATATTCAGTTGTGTTTTTTATGCTCACAATGTCTCTTCGATGAACAGCTATTTGATGTTTCAAATAAAGGCAGTTGGTTATTAGTTGGCTCACTGTATTAATTGATTGATTGATTGATTAATTGATTGATTGGTTCTGTCTCAGATGTGGATGAGTGTCATGATGAGTCCATCTGTAGAAATGGACGCTGTGTGAACACACGAGGGTCATTCTACTGCAACTGCAACCCCCCTTATGCCCCGGATGCCAGCAACAAGAAGTGTGTGATCCCGACAGTCACAGGTGTGTGTGTGTGTGTGTGTGTGTGTGTGTGTGTCTGTGTGTCTGTGTGTCTGTGTCTGTGTCTGTGTCTGTGTCTGTGTCTGTGTCTGTGTGTCTGTGTGTCTGTGTGTCTGTGCATAATGCACATATTTCAGTTTTGTAATAATGTAATTCCCTGTTTTGGCTCTCCTCTGTAGACATTGTTTATTGCATACTGTCACAGTTTGCAAGACCCATGCAGTCACACACACACACACACACACCACCAGCTTGACTCCATCTCTGTTTGTCTTTACCTCCGTCCTGGTCATCTGCACCCCTCCTGTGTCCCACCCACTAGGTGTGAACGAGTGCCAGGATCTGGCCAACTGTAAGAACGGCCAGTGTGTGGACACCCAGGACTCCTACTACTGCATCTGCACGTCGCCGTGGATCCTGGCCACCGACCGCAACAGCTGTGTCACGCCAGAGGAGCAGGCCGGTGAGTGTGTGGTGGGATGCAGGTGTGAAGGATCATGGGATATGTAGTTCACGCTTTACACTTTAATCGCATTGAATTTGTAGTTCACTGTAGGCCAATATGGGTGAAAACGAGTAAAAGTAAGTGTTAATATACAGTAAGTGTTACAGAGACAATGAAACATGTTTAGCGATTGTTTAAATAGTTACATGAATGTTAAAATATTCCCTAGTTTTGTGATTGTTGCAGAGTTTTATAAACAGACATTGAACTATTTAGCTCTAACGTCTTAGTGTAAATGCACAACGTAGTTTTAACATTGCTCTTTACCATGGTTGTTTAAAAAGTAGTGTAGTTGTTATCAAGTTACTCTTGAACAGCGGCGATTGAGACGTAGTGCTAGTCTCGCTAGTGTGGCCTGAAAAAATAACCGAAAGCATAAACAAGCCAGTGCTTCCTGCGCCGTGTGTGTGTGTGTCCCAGCCTGTTCTGGAGCAGAGCTGTGTCTTAGGTGTGCGACCTCTCTTGAGCCGGGCCCCAGGCGAGGCACTGACCCTCCTCTCTCTCTCTGTATCCCGATTCCTCACTTTAGTAACGGGTCTGTCTGTGGTGCCCCTTGCAGATGTAGATGAGTGCCAGGACCCCTCGTACTGCAAGAACGGACGGTGCGAGAACACGCCCGGCTCCTTTCACTGCATATGCATTCAGCCGCTCACCTTCAGCGCGGCGCTCAAACAGTGCGTCTACGACGGTGGGTATCCCCTCCCGCCCCCGACCGCGTTGTCTACGCTCGGCCAATCCCGGCGCTCCTTTCCGCCCTCCCCCTCGGCGACCAATGAATGTGCTTGGTTCCCGACGCTCCTCCCCACCCTCCCCTGGGCGACCAATGAATGTGCTTGGCTCCCGACGCTCCTCCCCACCCTGCCCCGGGCGACCAATGAATGTGCTTGGCTCCCGACGCTCCTCCCCACCCTGCCCCTGGGCGACCAATGAATGTGCTTGGCTCCCGACGCTCCTCCCCACCCTGCCCCGGGCAACCAATGAATGTGCTTGGTTCCCGACGCTCCTCCCCACCCTGCCCCGGGCGACCAATGAATGTGCTTGGCGAATGTGCACGCCACACTCTTTTTGCCTCCTGCGCTGCCAGCTGCCTGAGAGCTTGCCGCCTTTACCTGCTGATCTGTGTGCCTCAGTCAGCTTCTGACAGACACACACACACACACACACACCTACGCACACACACACGCACGCACACACACTGCATGCAAGCACACATATGCATACACACAGTGAAGCCCAAACACGCACACCACACATTTGCATGCAAGCATACACACACATTGAAGCCCAAACACACACCGACACACACATGGGCATGTAAACATACAACTCCTACTAAACACACACACCGTCAGCGTTCTGACACACACATTGGCAAGGAAGCCAGCATGCCTGAATACCCACGCATACCCACACAGCTACCTCTCATCAGATGTGCACACATGGTCACATACAGACATAAACATAAATACACACATGGCAGGGCATAGACATTGCTGTATACATTTCACACACACACACACACACACACACACACACACACACACACACACACACACACACACTCTCTCTCTCTCATACACACACACACGCACACATGTATTCTCTTGAATAAGGACAGACACTAGTGTGGTGTCAGTAATGATGAGTATCTGTGTGATCCTAACAACCCTCTGACCCTAACAACAAAATAAGAATACAAATGCTCATCACTAGAGTGGGAATTTCTATATCAATGGAACTGCCGTCTCTTTTCATGATCGCTGAATATAAATAAGTGACTGTAGTGTCCAGCCACAGACTTCTGTGTGCTACTACAGACTTTGAGCTTTAGAGAGGTCAGTGTAGTGTCCAGCCATAGACTTCTGTGTGCTACTACAGACTTTGAGCTTTAGAGAGGTCAGTGTAGTGTCCAGCCATAGACTTCTGTGTGCTACTACAGACTTTGAGCTTTAGAGAGGTCAGTGTAGTGTCCAGCCCTAGACTTCTGTGTGCTACTACAGACTTTGAGCTTTAGAGAGGTCAGTGTAGTGTCCAGCTCTAGACCTTGAGCATTAGGCCATGGGGGAAGGGGGTCAGTGAAACCATCTAGAAACATAGTATCTTTCATGGCTTTTAACTTCACAGTAGGAAAGCAGCTTATTGATAGATAGATAGATAGATAGATAGATACTGTAGATAGATAGATAGATAGATAGATACTGTAGATAGATAGATAGATAGATAGATAGATAGATACTTTCAATTTATTGTAGGACGAGTGGTCAGTTTGTTCCATTTGAACAGTGTCCGACTCTAGACAGGTGTCATGACATGACAGGACTGACCTCTCCGCTCTGCCCTCTCCCTCCCCCTCCCCCCTCAGACCGGACGGCGGCCCATAAGGACGTGTGCTTCCAGGAGGTGAGCGAGGGGCTGATCTGCACCAGGCCCCGGAGTGGACACGTGGTCACCTACTCCGAGTGCTGCTGCCACTACGGCCGCGGCTGGGGGCCCGAGTGCCGCACCTGCCCGCGCAGGAACTCAGGTGAGTGCCCAAGGCCGAGGTGGGACACGTGCAGTGTAGACCGTTTAAAGAGAACTCCGTTATCAGTAGCATAGTTGTTCCCATAAGGCTTCCGTTTTTTAACATTCCATGCAGCGGAAGTAGTTTGGGAACAAAATAGAACACTCAAGCATTGTTTTTGTTTTTCCTTTTGAAAAGAGTGTATAGAAGGTCCTCCAGGAACAGGGTTTGAATGACTGTAAATACAAGCATTTGTTCATATGTAATGTTTAGCTTCACTGCTGCCTGTGTTCAAATCGTCAGATTCTGTTCTTCGGCTCTGATTACAATTATTCCCAATATAGGGCGCTAATTACAACAGTCATGTGCTGCCCCCTGCTGTGGTGAAATAGCATTGCAGCTGCACCACACTGAAAGAAGGCTGAGATGAGATCATGTGTGGAAGAATTAGTACTGCTTGTAACTGAATAGAAATAACAAATATAATAAAAGGTTAATGAATGCAGTGTAAGCAAGAATATAAATATAAATATAATGTTTTCTTTATAGCTTTTAAGACACATTCTGCCGTTCTGGCAAAAGGTTTTTATTTTATATTTGAGCACAATATAGCCAATCATCACGACACACCTATTTTCTCTGCTCTTGAAGTAAGACTGGAGGAGCATAGGCTGAGAACTTCCCACTTTTCAGAGTCAGGGCTACAGTATGTACAAGCACACGGACACAAAGGGCTTTTTAGAGCTCAGGCAGAATAGTCTAGAAGATCACGAGGAGCAAAGAGTACACAAGCAGTGTATTGGATTAGTCACAGACTGTACTTTGAACCAATGAAATTATGAGGCTAACACTTGATTTTTATATCGCTACTTGTAGTGCTGTTTAATCGGCTGTGCGAGATGCACTTGGACACAGAGTCTGATGGGGAAGGGGACTTCCAGGCTGTTTTTGCAAACTACAACCCAGGTGAGAGTCTGAGAGAACTAATATTCCCTCTAGACTGCATCTGCAACTGCATCTTAGCAGCGTATGACAGTGGCTGATACTGTATGCATTGTAATTGTTGTACTATAATAAATAGACCTACAGTATGAAATACATATTGTGCGGTAGTATACCAATAAATGCTGTAGTAATATAACATATTAATTGTTAATGGCTGTTAATGGCCATTATATATATGTAGTAATGTTATACTTTATAAAGATAGAGTATTATTAAAGATAGAGTATTATAGTACTTGTAATACATATGGATCTCCCCCCCCCCCCCCCCCCCCACTCTCTCTCTCTCTCTCTCTCTCTGTGTGTGTGTGTGTGTGTGTGTGTGTGTGTGTGTGTGTGTGTGTGTGTGCTCTGTGCTGTGTCAGGTGGGGACAGCTCGGAGGAGGACTCAGATGAATGTAGCTGTGCCAACGGCCGCTGTGTGCGCTCCTACCTGGGCACCATGTGCGAGTGCAACCCAGGCTTCCGGCGGGACCACTCACGCACACGCTGCATCGGTATGCCCTACACACACTCACGCACGCACACACGCACGCACGCACACACACACACACACACACACACACACACACACACATTTGAAAGCATCCATACATGTCACACAAGTACATTCATTCTTTAACACATTTATGTGAGTTCTCTTATTGTAATGTTTCCCCCTATTCTTTCATTCCCTCTACTCTCTCTCTCTCCATTTCTCTCTTCCCTCCTCTCTCTCTCTCTCTCTCTCTCTGCAGACATTGATGAGTGTGCAGAGAGAGGCCGTGTGAATCCATGTAAGAATGCACGCTGTGTCAACACCAGAGGTTCCTTCAAGTGCTTCTGCAAACAAGGCTTTGTGCCTGCACGGAGACCCAACGTGTGTGTGCGACCGAGGTCCTCATAACATCACCTCACACACACACACACACACACACACTACACTATCTATTAAATTTGTATTTGTTTACCTGTCATGTTGTCATAGGAATGTTCTCCTCTGGCCACATTTATGCAGGTGAACAGAGAGGGAGAGAGAAACAAACATACACACATGTATTTTCTCACACACACATACACACACACAAACACACACTTCCTCCTTCTCTCTCATTGCCACGCACAACGAAATATTTTCACTGTCATGCTCATTCAAAAACAGACTCTTATTTACATTATCAATTACACACGCATACACACATGGACAATTACAGCTAAACACTCTCACACACACTCAACACATGTACACAAACCAAAGCCCTCTCCCTGTGGTTTCACTCTTGCCGTTAGTGTTTTTCGTTCAACTGATTTAGTGTTCTTTTTTTTTTCTTGTTTGTTTACACTTGTGCTATTGTATTTTGTTGACCCTGCCTCCAAGAGATTTGCACAAGTTTGAAACCATTAATTAAATGTAATGAGGTCTCCTCTTGTTACGCCCATGTTTGATTGACCTTCTGTTGTATGTTTTATTTTATTTTATTCTATTGCCTTGTCACTGAAGAGTCCGATGTAAGAAGCTGTTAGCTAGTGTTCACTTGTGGATAACACCAAAAAAGTCCCGCTCCTGTCCTCAGTGTCTGTCAGTTTTTTTGGTTCCTGTTTTTCTTTTTCCTTTTTCATCAGACACAAATGGGATGGAAAGGATATACGGAAATGAGATGTAAAAAAAAGAAAACATTAGACATCAACAACACAGCCTTTGTTTGGAAAAGTACAGTCGAGACAAAGCAGATAAGATTCCTTTGAAAAGCATACATGTCGATGTATTTTTGTAATTATTATTTTTCTAAGTTTTGTTGACTGTTCATCTTGCATATTGTTTACTATGATGTTAAAGGCAGCATTGGTATTAGTTTAGATGACTATGAACTGTCTGTAACCCAGGTGTCATGATGTGGTCTCTGGTTGCAGGTGATATGTTTTATGTTCCAACATGTCATTTATGACGCTCATACAGTATGTTAGTCCAGCATAGGTCCCAGTGTGTAAATATTTAATAAATTAGTATGAGGAGGTTTTTACAACATGCCATCAATATAAAGCTTTTAGATCTTGATCCATTTTGTGTATATTGTGGGTCAAGGTTTTGTGTCAGGCTCGCAGAGAAAATACTTGATATGATTGAAACGTTGAAAATTCTTATTTTGATTTGATATTCCTTCATTGCTAAGAGTTAGCTTTAAGAGTGACCTAAAGCTTTTTTTGACTTTATCTTTCAATGATCTACATTGCACTTGTTGGGATCAGATCCATGCCTTGAAGAGGAGGATGACTAGGAACAAATCAAATCGATTAACGACTCACAGAAAGAGGGTGAAGTGTGAACGCATCATACTCTCATTGGTGTTTACTGTAACTCCATCAGTGAGTGAGATATTATGTAGAAATGTCCCCACGCCATCATGCAAATGATGAAATAGAGAAAACTGGCAATAAATAAAGTGAATGAAGTTAAACCCTAATGACCTACATGCATTGTTTTTCTTTTCATTGAAACGGTTTTCTTCATCTTGTTCGTGTTTATTCATCCATTGTTAGGGATGCCATGTTGACATCACGTGGGGATAGCAACCAGTGTACATTTGCCGGTCTTCCTGGATGTCCACTAACTTACACCCTAGTTACCGTGCCAACAATCTATTAACTGGGTTCAAGTGGGACCCTCAAGATCCCCATCCATGTGCATTCAGGGCCAGATGTACTAACACAGCGCTAACAGCGAGTTTTTGTAAACGCAGAATGCGAACGCTGTGCTTGGCTATATTGCGTGGAATTTACTAAGCTGTCACTTCATTACGTTAACTGCGGTCATCCCCGCCCGTTCCCGCCCCCGCTACAACGCTAGTAGTCTAGTCGTAATCCCCATAGGCCCAATAGTAAACCCAGAAATGTTGAGTACCCTAAAGTTTTATTGCATAAATGTAATCTATAGGCCTAGTGGATGAAATTCAACTTGGTTGCCTAAAGTTGCACTTTGGGCAATTTGCATAATTAGCATAAATATATAGCCAATTAAGGTGAATAGGGTGCAGGTGAATAGGGTAAAACAAATAAATAATAGATATCACTATGAAACTTTCTCAGTTGGTTACTTGTGTTAAGATGAGAAAAAAATGTATTGCATGTTTTTTATATTTTAATGTTTACATATGCAAATTAGGCCATATCTCATAAAAAAGGCTCCAATTTGCATACGCACAAAATCAGATAGTGTGATAAAGCCAGGCTCAAAATTTTTCTTTTTTCCAAAGTAAACATGTATACTTGGAGGGCTGAGTTGGTGAAAACCTTTAAAGGAACCTGGTAAGGAGGCAGTGTTAACCCATTGACCCATTTAATCCCAATTGTCATAATTGTGACCGTACAAAAACATCTTGCTCCTGTGCCTTTAAAATGTCATAGTTATTTTATATGTTGTATAGTTCTTGTATATAGTTAATGTGTATTTGTGTACGTGTGCATGCTGGATATAGTTATTTTGCATATTATGTACAGTTCTTGTAGGTTTGCGTACAGTGTGCATGCTGTTATAGTTATTTTGCATGGAGCACCTAATTTCTTAATCCGTCTGTCCATAGGTCAACACTGCCTCCTGACAGGTTCCTTAAAGGTTTTCACCAACTCAGACCCCAAGTACACATGTTACCCTTGGAAAAAAATATTTTGAGCATGACTTTATTATTAAACAATCTGATTTTGTCAGTATGCAAATAAGCGCATGTTTAATGAGACATGGCCTCATTTGCATATGTAAACATTAAAATATAAAAAACATGCAATACATTTTTTTCTCATCTTAGCACAAGTAACCAACTAAGAAAGTTTCATAGTGATATCTATTATTTAATTTTTTTACCCTATTCACCTGCACCCTATTCACCTTAATTGCCTATATATTTATGCTAATTATGCAAATTGCCCAAAGTGCAACTTTAGGCAACCAAGTTAAATTCCATCTATTAGGCCTATAGATGACATTTCTGCAATAAAACTTTAGGGTACTCAACATTTCTGGGTTCAAGAAATTACGACTAGACTATAGTTGCGTGTGCAGAGCTGCTGAACCACAAGCGCAGTTGAATATTGCAATATTAAAAAGAATCCAAGTTTAGCGATCATACATGATACAAAGAGATGTCAATGAGCAGCGACAGACAGAGTAGGCCTAGAAGTTCTACTAATCCACTTAAAAAAATACTTGTGAACTATTTACTGCAGGTAGACAATACGGATATGACTTACAGTAATGCCTGTCTAACAGATTGGGAAGTGTAGGCCTAGGCTATGTCGTGAAAGAGAAAATACGATTTTAGAGAGGCAAACAAAAATTAAGGTTGCTTTTGACATAGTATAATGAAGAAAACTGATGCTCTGACTATCGATTCAGCTGACTCTAAACGTTTTTCTAATAGACGCATTTAACCGCAATTTGGATTACACCTGCTTTCAGAAGGCGGAAGTTTTTCAACGCAAAGTAGACGTGCGCTGTTTTCATACATAAGGCGGAATACTTAATCAATCGCTATTAGCACCTCTCCTCCCCTGTACTTGCGCGTTACACCCATTTTCAGCTGATCCGCCCAGGAATTAATATGCATGACACGGAAAAGCGCAAATAGCCATTCTCAGCTCCCACGGCAGGCAGTCTGCGCGTTTCTCTCATTGCGGCGTGTTTGTACATACCATCCCCATGTTTATACGCGCACGTTACGCCTGAAATGGGCGCAAAACGTTAGTACATCTGGCCCACAGTGTGTTGATAAAAGAATTACCCTGTTATGTTTCATATTGGCCACTAGGTGCCAACAAACTCCATCTGAGATGTATTGATCAGAGGCGCTTGGGGCTTCAGCGATGTGAGTTACAGTAACGCTGATACTTAAGAAGTACTTCTAGCACAGTAGTTGCCACTGGTCTATGTGTTGATTCATGGGCAGTATCCCATTTATTATATACAGTAAGCTCTGGATTAATTTTTGTAACCTGGGATATCTTTGTTCAATGTGATTTCTGCAACCTCAGAAATGTGTAACAGACTAGTACATTTGGTGTAAAATTCAACATATCTGGGCTCTATAATGCCAGATTAATAGTGTGTACAGCACTCAAGTAGTACTCTCCAAAGCTAAAATGTTGATTTATTTAGTATCTGCTTTTCAAATTTCTTGAATTTCCCCTTGGGGATCAATAAAGTATCTATCTATCTATATCTAAAAAGGACCTGTAGGTTTAGTTGCCCAGGTTGTGCGTAATACTGATTGTCTGTGTTCACTATACAGTACTAGATGGTAATCGATGAAATCACCCTGATATGAACCATGGTCTCTTGTGTCTTTAATGTTTTCTCTCTGCAATTACAGAAGAGATGAAGAAAACTGTTTCCTGCATCACTCCAGGAACCACCATCTTGGCAGGAGAAATCTCAATCGGCGTGGGCATGATGGAGAACAGCAAGTCCAGTCCAATGACAATGATTTATTAACTGTTGTAACCTGGTGTGGACACAATAAGTGCCGAGCTTTGTTTTATATCTGATTTTGATGGGACAGCTTTGCTGTCTTGAACAGGAGGAAGGGACAGGACATAGGCTTTTATCCCCAGACAATGAGCAGTTGGTCTCTATATCAATCTGTAGCTTCCTGAAGAGCCTGTGACCACTGGAAATAACTTCTTCAGGATTAAAGTGTCTGTTAAATGTCTTCTTTAGAGCCGTTCAAATCTTCAGTCTTTAAAATAATTATTTTAGGAAAATAAAAATCAATCAAATCTTCACATTAAAGTCGCCCATTAAACCCATTAACATTGAACCACTTTAAGAACCGAAATGAATGCTACATTAATGTTAACTACTGCAGCTGCTCAATGGCAGTTGAGATTTAGGCTGTTGTAGACTCTCCAGACTCTGTTCAGGGTTGTGTAGATGGCCAGTGGTTGGTTGAGTCCTCAGGCTAAAACCTCCAGAGGTTGTAGAAAGACAGCAGGAACATCCACTTCACAAACATGGCAGCTCCTTCATCCTTTTCCATCTTCTTCCATTCAAGTTCTCTTTTTCACTCTCCTCCGTGTTCTGGTTAGTTGTATCTCTCTCTATTTCTATCTTTCTTTCTCTCACTCTCTCTCTTTCCTTCTCTCCGTCGGTGACAGGCAGACGTGATTGGCTGCAGATGAGTGCAGTGTGTGGAAGGGAGATTAGTTATGAGCATAAACAGGACAGGGGTGTTTCAGGAGGCTCTCTGCCCCCCCACCCCCAACTAACCCCCCCATCCTGTTCCCTGCACTTAGAGGACAGGCTGACGGGGCCCACAAGGCTACAGCCACAGCAGGCAGGCAGGCAGGCTCTGACATGAGATGAGATTCAGAGCCGTTCCTATCAAGTGAGGACTCTTCACCGAATGTTTGACTCACGCACATAAAGAAAATAACAGCGACTCGGCAAGTCTTGTTGATGGAGGCCACTGACGGAGTTCAGTGTGGTTTGATGAAAATCTTGTTCATGGAAATCATTTCCGCATTCAATTTTGTAGCAAAAGCCAAGTCAACAATTGTGTGGGAACTTACTGGCAAAGAGCCTGTGGGTCTACAATCCTCCATGAGGATCCATCCATTAAAGAGTTTCATATGTTCAAGTGATGAGCCCGTTGAATCCTTAAGGGCTTAATACAGCAGCCTTTTCACATAAGTCTGTCTCAGGGGGATTCTGACAGGATGTTTTTGCTGTTGTCATGGTACAAACGTCACCGTCTTATTGCAGGCAGACGTTAATGCAGCCATCAGAGATCACAAACGAACCTTTTATAAATGTCGTCAAGACTCACGTTACTATGTGATCTTCCAAAACAGAGCCAGGATAGCTCTGAAGCAGCCACAGACACCCTGACATCTAGCCAAAACATGACACGGATTAGCAGTCATGCTGAGAGGAAGCTTCCAGAATCATTTATTGACTCACCATTTATTAGATTTTGAATTGGATTTTCTGAGTTCACTCTGGGAGGCCAACCCCTCATGTATTACTTACAGTGTGTGTGTGTGTGTGTGTGTGTGTGTGTGTGTGTGTGTGTGTGTGTGTGTGTGAGTGAATGTGTGTCCTCCTGTGTACAGCGTGGGTCTACTATCCTGTGTGCTTCCTGAATCTGACAGAGAGAGACACATTTCTGAGGGGCTGGAATGTGATGATTCATTCACTTCAGTGACACACTGAATGAGACTTTTCATGTCTGCTTTATTTCAAAACAGAAGATATTCTCTCTCTCCCTCTCTCTCTCTCTCTCTCTCTCAAACATAAACTCTGAGCAACGTATGGAAACAAGTTCCAGGAATGCCTGGAGCTCTTTCAGTTGTAGATAGCAAATCATTTTAATGAAAAATGGTAGACAAGTGAGAATTATGTAACAACGTGAAGATTAGATTTGCTACAAGAGTTGTAGGCATGTGGATAAGTTCATGAGACAGAGTGCCTAGATGGGCATTGTGTTGCTAGACTTTCCGACACAAGAGGCAGCTGATGCATTTTCAGGTGAACATGGAATTATTGTGCTCCTGCCAAAGGGACTTTCCAAGGGATTTAGGCCCGTGTAAACAACAAGATGGCCACTTTCATTAAACAGGCCCTCTGAGACTGCCTGGTGCATCAAAGGAGGATTAAAAGTAGGGAAGAAATGTGACTGTGGGCGTGTGTTTGTGTGTGTGTGTGTGTGTGTGTGTGTGTGTGGTGTGTGTGTGTGTGTGTGTGTGTGTGTGTGTGTGTGTGTAAGCATATGGCTACCCTTTTAGAGATTAATGCAGAGTCAGACAGATGTTGTGCAGACCTGTGCTGTGAAGGATAAACATTTGCTGGAGATGATTTGATTTTCTTCATGAGGATTCAGAAACATAAGGATATCTCTCTCTAGTTCGTTCTCTCTCTCTCTCTCTTTCTCTGTGTGTGTGTGTGTGTGTGTGTGTGTGTGTGTGTGTGTGTGTGTGTGTGTGTATAGATTGGTGACAGGGCATGCAAGTACAGTATGATGGGATGTGATGTGAAGCAAATACATCTGAGACTGTGCAGGGACTCTCTCTCCCTCTCTGTGTCTCTCTGTCTCTCTTGTGTGTGACAGTAGCGTGGGATGCTTCATGTTGGATTACACTCCACAAGAGCAGTGTATCATAGTCCAGACGGCTGTGCGATGGCGTGAGGCTGTGCGACTCTGTGTATGCACATATAGCCTCTACACTACAGTATGTGTGTGCAGATCTGACCCTGTCACACTAACTCAAATTTCAGCCTCAAGGAGAATAGCAGATGTTTTATGTACTGTAGCTGGGATGTACTTGTATGGGCACAAGTCAACAGTAGTTTGAATCCAGAAAATTGAATGTGAAGCCTGACAATGAAGACCAGAAATATATTCAAAAATCTTGACAATATGTAAAGATGATTGTGGTTAGGTTCATGAATTGAGGTTAAGACCTACAAGTAAATGTTGAAGCCAGTGGAAGTTGTAGCCCCAGAATGTCATTCCAGAGTATTGCATTGATCACCCCAATGCCCATATGAGGACAATCCCTGGGCCAGTCATGTGGAAAAGAACAGATAAATGGAAGCAGATGGATCATCGGCTGGGTGGAGTGTGGTTTCATCATTGTGAGGTCTTATTTTCGGAATTATGCCTTCTTCCACGGCTATTCAGACATACCATTGAATTGAGTGGTTGTTTTTGTCCTACGGGCTATACACACTGAATTACACCACATTTGAGGCACACACTTGTGTGTGTTTCCATGTAGTCTGTGTTTGCGTCCGCGTGGCTGGAACGTCCATGTGTGTGTGGACGGTAACTGTTGTGTCTGGACCAGGAGAGGAGACTGAAAGGGTGGAGACCCGGCCTTGGTTTCCACGGTGTCTCCTTCCCTCAAGCCCTCCTCAACTTTTATTGGAAAAGCATCAGATTAACTTCCACGTCTCCTTTTCTCTCTGTGCCTCTCTCTGTCTCCGTTTGATAACCATAATGTGTCTGTGTCGTCTCACCTCGGGCTCTTTAAAACAAGACCAGTCAATTATCTGGCAATTTTAAAGAGAAGAATGTTAATAGATTGGAATGAAACCTTGTATGGTAATACTGTAAACCATCCAACATTGCATTACAAACATGAACAGATCAGAAAATGGATTCAACTCTTATTGACTATTCATACTAGCAAATGTAATCTGAAGCAACACCAATTGACAAACACAAAACACTGTCAGGGATTCTAAACTATTTTTAACCCATATACTTTTTGTCACATTCAGTGAACGATCCGCCACCTCTTTTTTCTGTGAGTAGCCTACTCTGTAAACAAGCTCCCAAACATAACAAAACTGTTCCAGTCAATCACGGAAAGGGGGCACAGGACTCTGGTGAAATGGAAGGGGAGTTTGGAGAGGGGATTGGTGAGTTCACTCTCAGCGGTTTTGTTGGTGTCTGGTTCAAACATCAACAAACTTTACATCATCCAGAATTGCTGATGGTACCTTTAATCACAATATGACCTGAACGCAACTCTGTCCCCCCCACTAACATTTGAAGCTACACAAAGTACTAGACAAAGGCCATATCCATAAACCAAAACTGAGACGCCTGTTTTGTCTTGGGTTTGTTTTCATTACAAGAGCAAAAGCACGATCCAAAGGGCATGTTTAAATTAGTCACATATGGAAACACACACTTGCTGAATGTGCATCTGTTCAGACCAAAGGGTGTTATGATGCTAATTTGGCTTTGGCTTTAGATGCTTTTCATATGCTCACCTTTCTGCAAATATATTTTCTGTTTTAGTCGGTCATATCTGGCAAAGATAAATACCAGAGGAGTCATTTCTCAAACGCAGGGCAGGGAAAACAAAAAGCCTGTCTAATTTTAGACACTCTCTGGCTTGTCTTTATTATTCTCAGATTCTCTCTGAGCAGCCTGAGCCAACCAGACACAACCGTGGCACGAACTCTCCAGAATCACCCAGACTGTATCCTCCTCATTTACTATGATCAACAAACCCAAGTGCTTTTTCAATAGACGATAACAACGAAGTGGTCTTCAGTTCTTCATTTATCCTTTATATTAGATATCCTTAAGCTACTTGATTATTCAGTAGGCCTACATGTGCAAGCCAATACACAATGCACCACTTGATGTTTTGGGTTGGAATTTCTGGCTTGTAATACGATACATACATACAATAGATATAAAGTGTGCCATTACAAAGCTATTATAACTATATTAGTTTAGTCCATTGTTCCTATAAGAACACTTAATATGAAGTGGGACCTATCATGTTTTATACACTGGGCCATGTAAACACAGCTGTAGCATGCTTGAAAGCACATAAATGCTTCAGCAGCTGTCTTAACAAAGTGAGAAATGACAGACCAGTGTGTTTCATTGTTTCTTTCTTCTTGCAGGGCCACCTTTCATGACTTTCACACAATCCATGAGAGCCCCTCATTATTGTACATTTAGATTCACTAATTTGCTTTTATCAACAGCAGTGTCAATATATTTGCATAAGTATGTGCTTCTTGAGTAAAGAACCCATGACAACACTGCCCTATACCAGCTAAGCCACAGGAAAAGTTGACCTGTAGCCTACAGTATACAAGACAGATACATAGGTTTAGTTCTAACGACTTTGTCTTTCCTTCTTCACAGTGATGTAAAACATTATCTAGATTCTAGCCGTGTTGCCCAGTGACTTACACCAAATAAACTTCAGAAAACACTAGTTTATAGTTCTCCGGGATGCAAGCAAAAACTCCTGGGAGAAATGTTGACCATTAGCTTCTGAACCAGAGGCCTCGGGGCTGGCCTCAGCACACAAGTGCCTGAGGACCACCAGCTTCTACAGGATGGGGATTGACTCCGCTGTATAGCCTACTGCTCTGCTTCCTGTCAACTTTTAAAAGACTCTCGAGTCTACTTCAGAATGTGGTAGAAACACTTCCTGTTTGAGGTGCTCTATACCTGCATTGTGACACGGGGGGACTACAGATTGTAAAACTGAGCTAAGCCGTGTGTGAAGCATTAGTTTACTTATTAACTACACAGGAGCATCAGACATCCTGTTAGCCTCTTCTGACAAATAGCAGCGTGTGCCCCTCAGACGCAAACATACACACACATATAGCCTATGTACATACACAGTCACACAGGCTCACTCAATCACACATGTAAAAGCTCTTACTGGGGCACACACACACACACACACACACACACACACACACACACACACACACACACACACACACACACACACACACACACACACACACACAAAGGACTGTCCCACACAGTCACACATGTAAATTCTCTGATGTTCTTCTTAACGACACAAACACAAACAAAGAGACACACACACACACACACACACACACACACACACACACACACACACACACACACACACACACACACACACACACACACAATTACACTGGTAGAGTGTACTCACATGCACGTAGCACACACACACACACACACACACACACACACACACACACACACACACACACACACACACACACACACACACACACACACACACACACACACACGCACGCACACACACACACACACACACACACACACACACACACACACACAACCTCTCTGTCTTTCACTCAGATCTTACCTCTCCTTTCTCTCTGATGACATAAGCCTTTACGCTGAATATTGACAGGCCTGAGGGCTTTGGGACTTGAGGAAATTGCACAGTATGGTAACTTAATTAATTCTTGCCTGCCAACTGATGTTTTACAACCAGTACAGGTTGGTCAGACAGAAATGTCATCGTTTACAACCTCCCCTAAACCAAACCTATAGCGTCAAAATGAAGTAGCTCTCTGTTTGCAAAACATGCTTTTCAAATACCCTGCTGACGTGGCGAGTGTTTGATACAACAAAACTGAAACTGGAATTACAATTAGGCCTACACAACAAACATCATAATCTCGATTTCACAGATGAACGGTCACCCAACACTTTACCACAGGAACAAATACAAATGGTAAACCAGATTATAGCTCATTGAGACATAAAAAAAAAAAGATTGAATTATCTCAATAATGAACATTAAATATCCTATTAATAAAATATTATGAATTTGCACGCTCCGTCTTTTTATGGGCGTAGCCTATCTGACCCGCCCCAACATGTGAATTGAACAGCTTACTAAGCGATTCGATTCAGTAGAGAAAAAAATAGTGAGTCGTTTAAGTGTCAATTAACTGGCAATCAGTAGCCTATAGCCCATACGTCTCCCAGATAATACCGGAGGCGCGGCACACATCAGATTGCCAAGAGGAGCGCGGTGCTGACGATGCCCGCAATAAACAAAGTCCAAGGTGTGCCAAGTGGCGCATGCAGAGTAGCTTGTGCACGTAGGCACTATCCATGCTTCGTGTTGAACAGTGCACAGCTGTTTACACAAACATTACGACTGTAGGCTAACATAAAATATTGTTTTGATGCATTCAAAAAAATGCAAACTAAGTATTGTGATTTTTATTTTCAAAGTGTTTTGTATCAGCCTAACTATTTTCTCTCATAATAATAGGCTAATTCTGAAGTACACTGAAACATTTGGTAAAGGGTATAGGCAACATTTAAAGGGTAGGCACAATTTAAATTTGACAGCTAGCCTATGCGCATTTGTCAGACATTTTCTGAACTGGACCGCCTATCTTTAAATCCTGACGCCTCAGTTGGGTTTGCCTTTCATACATGTGAGGTGTGTGTGTGTGCAGTTGGGGCCCAAGCTGCTGATTGAATGCCGTATATATAACTGGGGGCGCGGTAAACACGCTCACAAGGTGGCTGCAGGTCCTCACAGACGCCGGAGTTTGTACAGTTGGCCGAAGAACACATGCAGTATTTATGCGTGTTATGACAGGTGCCTCTGGTTTCATTCGTCTCGGTGTAGGACCGTTGTTCCGTCGGCGCACCAAACCGCCTCCACATTAGGCGACGCGGCCGGACCAGGCCTGGGGATGAACAATAATTGTTTAATTTATAGTGTCAGAACCTCGCAAGACGCGCATATGCGGGCGAAGACAGCGTTATGAGAGCGTCAGGCCTACTAAGTTGAATCCATTGTGTTCACTCCGATTTTAAGGACCGGTATGGAAATTACAGGTTACAGGTGATCTCATGAATGAATCGGAATGGACTGGCGGGAATGGTGTCCCCAGAAACGTATCATCGTTATAGAGACTTTCTTAAAGAACTTGAGGATTTACATCCTAAGGTAAGTTTGGATATCAGGCAAATTCAACCGTTGCCTATCTTTGATTTGGTTGAGCTGTTTATTCAGGAAATATCAATGTGTTAATGTCCCACAGACTGACTACGAAAACATTCATGTTTTTCATTGTCCAGCTGGGGAAGCTTTGGTTCAATCAAAAACATTAATCATAGTCTTGGATTTATTCTACTCAGACTCTGCTGAAGGCTACTTACGTTTTGTTGGTGCAGGCAAGTTAGTTGATTGCCTTTTTTTTGCAAAAATAAGGTGAAAGGGTTGTGATTGGGGTCGTCAGACATATGAAGACTTCTCTATAGGGAGGGAGGAAGTCCACATTATAGGACTGCAAACACTGAGGTGTAAGAGAGCATATAAGCGAATGCTTCTCTTCATTCAGGCTATATGGAACCATTTGAGAAATCCTCAGATTGAATCATTAAATGTGTCCATCTATAAGTAACCACCTTGTATAATAAGAATTCCTGATGCAACACCTGCATTTATTATTTTTAATCAGGAGTCTTGTCAAGGGCATAGACAAAATGGCACAGATGGGTAGAAAAATAGGATGTCATTTGATTGCCTTCATCTGTACTTCTTACAGCCGAGAGCCAATCCTCCTCTTTGCCCATAGGTGCATTTCGCTTCCCTCACATGCGTTGACGTATGGCTGAACTTATCTCAGGACATGTCCCCCCTCTGTAAATACGTGTCGGCTCCGTATCCGAGTCAACACAGGGGCAGTACATCAAACACCGAGAGCAAACTCACAGGTTTCATATACTTAATGAGTTTCTCAGGGCACACCAGATCCAGGGGGGGATCAGCGCCACTGGCTTTTCATGTGTGTCCTCCAAACCAGATAAGAAAGCTTAGAAACAGCAGCCGCAGAGACACAGAACATTTCTCTATGGCGGCATATCAGAGAGACCCTGTAAATCACACTGCAGTCTGTGTGGCACTTGGCTGAAAATCCTGGCTGAGCATAAAAAGGCTTCGGCAGACTGAATTATTTTATTATTGCAGTCCTCTGTGTCAGAAGGACTAATGGAGAGATATGAGCCTGTTGGCAATCTACCTGCATGTCCACAAACAACTGCTAACTGTCAGTGAGTGAGCAGATTTGTTGAACTAATAACAAGTTATTGATTTACATTAATTATGTAAATTCACTCACTTACTGTAAATTGTAGCTCTATTCTGCAGAACTAGATAGTTCCTTAGTTGGGAATGCATGCAGTATGTTAAAATGTCAAGAACATGCATTTGGTGTGCTATATTGAATGGCATTAATCTTGACTTAATCTCCCTTCTTTGTGACTTCTAGATCATTTAAAACTCCCTTTCAGCCTTAAAGCTTGCCTCTTCCTCCAGCCTCTTGAGAGAAAAATGATTGCATCTCCTCGCTCCTGTCCAGTTCCTCTGACAACATGAACGGCACATGCGTCTCCAATGCAAGCAACACGACTTCGGGTCCCCTGGGGGGTCACCAGGTGTGGGAGGTGGTCCTCATCGTCCTCATCACCGGCCCTCTCTCCCTCATCACCATCCTGGGCAACCTGCTGGTGGTCATCTCCTTCCGGGTCAACGCCCAGCTGCGCACCACCAACAACTACTACCTGCTCAGCCTGGCGGTGGCGGACCTGATCCTGGGCATGGTGTCCATGAACCTCTACACGGCGGTCATCATCACGGGCCGCTGGACGCTGGGTCACGTGGCGTGCGACATCTGGCTGGCGGTGGATTACGTGTCCAGCAACGCCTCGGTCATGAACCTGCTGGTCATCAGCTTCGACCGGTACCTCTCCGTCACGCGGCCCCTGACCTACCGGGCCAAAAGGACGCCGAAGCGAGCCGGGCTGCTGATCGCTCTGGCGTGGAGCGTCTCGTTCATCCTCTGGGGCCCGGCCATCTTGTTCTGGCCCTACGTGGTCGGTCGTCCGCCCGGGGACGAACAGGTCTGCTCCATACCTTTCCTGAAGGTGCCGCTGCTCACGTTCGGGACCGCCATCGCCGCGTTCTACCTGCCCGTCTGCATCATGGTCATCCTGTACTGGAGGATTTACTGGGAGATCGAGAACCGGTCCAAGGGGCTCTCCATGCTGCTGGGACAGAATGGTGGAGGGGGGACCCCCGTCAGTTCAGAGGTGCAGTCAGTGTACCCCGACAGCGCCCAGAGCAGCTTGAGGGGCCACAGGGGGCCCCAGAAACCTCCAAGGACGAGGAAGAGCCAGAAGAGGCAGGTGGGCTGCTTCCCAAAGACTGTGAGAGCCCAGCAACTCAGCACGGGGAAAAAGGTGGCGGCCATTTTGGAGCTGGCGTCCCAGAGGTGCGAGGGCAGTTTCCAGGAAGGGTACAGCCGCAACAGCTGGAGCGGCGACAACGAGGAGGAGGAGGAGGAGGAGGAAGATGACGCCGTCGGGTCGACGTCTACCGAAGAGGAACTGGAGCAGGAGATCAAAGGATCGAACACCACAACCACCATCAAGCTGAAGCATGTACACGAAGCGTCAGATGGCAATCGGGACATTAAGATTTCACCACGAGCGTCTGCGGTGGGGCCGTCCACCACAGCTGGACGGTCAAACGTGCGTTCCTCCCTCAACGGGCCCAAACACAAGGACCCAGGGCCTTTGAAGCAACAGAAGGGGAAACGGCGACGCAACATGATCATTAAGGAGAAGAAGGCCGCGCGGACGCTAAGTGCTATCCTGCTGGCGTTCATTCTGACCTGGACGCCGTACAACGTGATGGTGCTGGCCTCCTTATCGTACTGTGTGCCAGACAAGCTGTGGCAGCTGGGCTACTGGCTGTGCTACGTCAACAGCACGGTGAACCCCATGTGCTACGCCCTTTGCAACAAGTCCTTCCGCAGAACCTTCAAGTCACTGCTGCTCTGCCGTCAGAACGACCGCAAGACCTGGGACGCCAGTCGACGCAGTCACCACATGTCTGCCAGGATGCAGTCTTGCAGTACTGTATGAACACACACACTCTCTCTCATACACACACACACACAGGTTTCAAGAGAGACTTCTAAAATGACAGATGTGTCAAAGTATCAATTTAACATGCTCCAAAGCAAAAGTATTGTATATCTTGTATCAACCAGCAAAATGTACTTTTTACAATGGCTGACTTAAGCCTGCACTGTTGGCTAAATATATTGTCAATAGTAGCCTAGTTTACACATATTGTCCCAGGCCACTTGTCAAAAGTAATAGGAATTAGAAAATTAGATTTGAGTTAGTTTCTTTGTATATAAACTCCACCTGTAAATCTTTCAAATAAAAAAAATGAGTTTCACTTTTAAAAGACCTTTAAGTGCCAAACATTTTCCCATCCATAAACATGTATTCATGTTTATTATTCACATTAACCTATGATAATTTCTGCCATTTCTTACAGATCAACTGTAGCCTACATTTCCAAACAACTAGGACCCTAATGTAATTTTCCCAACAATGAGAGTAATGTTTAATTCATGTTTTAGTCTTCAGACTTTTCCCATCTTTCAATTAGGGCCCCTAGTGCTAATAGTATAAAAACATAATGTATGGTCCACATTGCTGTTTAACAACTCTAAAGAAACTATCCTAATTGAGAAAAATATGGTGTCTGTCGTAATTGCTAATGTAGTATATTGGTAATATACATGCAACAAATTTGTACAGGAGCACCACCAATGCTGATTGAAATATGGTTGGGTTGCAGTTAGAAAACAGGGATTGCAGTTGGGATGTCCTTGGTGTTGTTGTGACTGTGGAAATAGAAGACATTTCAGGACTTGTAATGTTCTGTACCAGCATTGGCCGCGTTTCCCAGATTCGTTAAGAAGCTCTTAAGTGCTAAGAACTTCTTTGGAGCGCTCTTAAGAACGCCCTTAGAAGTTCTTGGCACTTAAGAGCTTCTTAACGACTCTGGGAAACGCGGCCATTACAGTATGTGTTGTCTCTGAATGTATGAAGATGTGCAGTGCACTTCAGTGATATCAAGGCTGATCTGTTCAAAAGAAGAACCCAGATGCCCCTGGTGTTCATATCATATCAGAGAAATCTCCTCTTGCTGTATGACCTGAGAATCCATGCTAAGATGCACGGTAGGCCACATTGGCTAGGTCATCTCCCAAGCACAATTCTAACATGGCAAGATCAAGCAAGAGAGAGTGTAAAACCCTTAACTTGAAGTGAATAAAAAAAGATTAGATATTTTGTTCACGGGCTGTAATATGGTTGAAGAGGCAGTTGGCAAGTGGCTGAGCCAGTGGTTAATTTCTGACTTTCTCTAACCACTCCAAGTACTTAGCTCACAGCACAAATACAAGTGCCTCAAATCCACTTGAAGATTTAACGCTTGCCTAAACCAGCCAGTCTCTCGATGTGTAGCAGGCCTTGCTCCCTCCTTTCTCTCCTCTTCTTTTCTTCGCCCTGTTTGTTTTGACTTTCCGCCAACTGTAAAAGTCAGAGGAAGTTGGTGTAGTTTATGGCCTGTTTATGGAGACTGTATGCGCGCGAGCCTTAATGCTCGCGTGCCCCAGGGCTACATGTCACTTTCAGCACATCGCATAAAGAATTTCTCCCATTATCCCAAGCACTGCCCATGACGTTTATGATGTATTGTGGACAAGGTCCTTTTCAAACCTCACCGCTGGTTCTCTTAACCACAGGGGTGTCACGCAAACACCTATACAGTAGCTGCTATATGGTACAAATGCCTTTCATTTTCATTAAGGTCTCGAAAAGGGGTTGTCTTCTATTGCCAAAACTATTTTTGTGCAATTTAAAAAAAAATGCAGTTCACATCAGGGAATCTGCTAAATCTTGGTTGCAAGACTGAACAGGATTCTAGCCAAAGCTTTCTGGTAAAAGGGGAACAAGATCAATGTATTTCCCATATTGATTTTTTGCCCATAGAATTCAATTAATACAACCGTCTGTTGTTATCAAATGTAAACACGAATAAAACATATGCTCAGTGCCAAGAATGTTTTTTAATATTCTTTGAAAAAAAAAAAAAATGTACCATAAAAACAAAACATTCCATAATGAAAACCAAACACACCCTTAAAATGTTTAACACCAACCTAGTAAATAGATGGGAAAAAAGCTCAAATAAACAATCAGATGTATATCCATGGCCACTGCTTCTAAAAACAAATACAAATAAGAAACAAAACCAATGCATACATGTTTTTAATGCTTTAATATGGTTAGTTAGCTATTGATATAACATGACAGTTAAGCTAAATTATATTACATAATGCACCGACACCTCTGTTACCCCTGCAGTGACTATACCTTAAAATGCAAATGTGGATTGTATTTGTGGTTATGAATCTACATAACTATTCCAGGGCTTCTACGGATTCTGACACACATACAGTACATGTCCCATCAGAGGTTCAGACCTGTGTCCGCTCTGGGCAACTGCAGTGGAGTTGGAGGACTCTGATGCCCACTGATGGATCCATCGCTCTGTGTTACTCTACTAATAATAACGCTACAGTCCTTCATAGTTACTGTATTTAAAAGCTGGCCAAGAAATCCACACAACCATATGGGTAGTGGTTAGAGAGATTCTGAAATTTGGAAAAAAAAAAAAATGGATAATGTTCTTTCTGAACTGTAAATGTACCAGACCAAATACATTTTATAAATATGATGGGTAACTGGATTAAGGATGCGTGTTTGATCTCCCATGACACATTATTTCACTCAAAATAACGACAGGCTTTTGCTGTTGAGATTATGGTTTGATCTGTGATCAAATCAGTTTTCCCCCTCCAAAATCACCTCGATTTTAAAATGACAATTTATTCAATCCACGGTCGCTAATTTCAGCAGAATCCAGGGCGGACCAGAAAGGTATCAGAATGGGGCTCTGAGCCAGTCTACTCTTTCTCCGGCCTCATCCAGTTAAATGCTCCACAGCTCCACATCAAGTCGAGTCTGCCATAGGCTGGACACCAAGGCTGTGATGGCCCTCTACTGGCGAAGCTGCATAAACAGACCACTCACAAACCAAACTATGGACGGGACGGAGGTTCTCCTGTCGGACATCCTGGCCAGATAACAGCTCATGTTCCATCAAAAGGTGCACCACCACGGGGGAGAGGCGTGACCTTACTCCAAGAGTGGATGATAACGATTGGAAGTGTTGAAAGTATTCACTCTGTTCAAGACCTCTATTCATTCTCTTTATAGCCGTGTTAAGGACACATCTCAAAGTCAACAATTCTGAGCAGTTATTATTGATGTCGATACATAAAAAATAGCCAAATCCTCCACAGCTTATACTCCTCTTATGACTTAAACTCCCCCTAACCTTCACACTGACATGTCAGTGAAAATTCTTTACTAATTAAGTTACAGTACATCCAGGTAATCAGAGCCGTTTCCCACCCACCCATCCCAAGACATCTACCTTTCAAAACAGGCTGACCTAACTTTACACATTAAACTGCGCACCAGATCACGTATTATCAGATATTCAGTCACATTCTCCTAGACAGCTCGCAAAAAATGAAGCAGTCAGATAGCAATTTGGGGCAAGTAACCGTTTTCAAATTCAGATAACGTTTTTTAACGTTACAGCCAGAGCAGTTCACCATAAAGAAGATGCACTGTGTGGTGGCAGGGAAAAGGCAATCTTGCTGCTATAGTCACGCATCATCCTGTGTTACAGGAGACAGTTTATCATCATTGCCGGTCACACTACAAAGGAAAGCCACCAGGTGGCATTTGGGAATCTACACGCGCGCGCACACACACACACGCACGCACACACACGCAAAACAGCCAATTTACTTGTTGTGATGCCTCCCTTTAGTTTTAGCCAGTTTACTCAGAGTCTCTGAACGTACTGTACGTCGTCCAATGCAGAACTTTGTAGCTGATGAGGTAATAAAGGGGAAATTCGATTTACATTCACGGCAAACGCGGCAGGCATCTCACTACGACTCGGATGGCAGTTGGCCTCTTCCTGATCGAACTGAACTTCACAAGCCCACTCAGCGGCTCCCCTAAGCGTGATTGGGGGACGGGGAGGAGACCCCCTCTTCTCAGTGGCCGTCTGCCCCACTGCACTCCACTTTGTCCCCATGCTTTCTCACTGTAAACATCTGGAGCCAATGTGAATGCCAGTGCTTCCACTGAACTGGGTTCGTTCTGGTGTATAATGCTACTCTCCATACAGATAAACTCACGAGCAGACATAGTTTAGAATAAGTCAACCATTTCTACCATTTCAGATTGTTGTTTTTCTTTTTCTTTTTTTTTTAAATACATCAAAGCTTTTATATGCTATACAAATATATAAATATACAAATAAAAACATGTTAACCATTTGTCTTATTAAGGACAAGCATTGGCATGCTGATTGGTTTCAACTATTGACGTTTTCTATGTGCAAATGGCAGAAAGATTTCAGAGAGAGACGGGACCAGGGATTCCACTCTGGAGGGCCTGAACCGCACCATCAATATCAAGAACATCATCAACCTTCTAGCTGCAGAAAACAGAAAGAGGAGAAATAGCAGCCTATGATTCGAAAAAAAAAAAAAAAAAAAAAACAAGCCATTTCTGGCCAATAACATAACACAGATCTCGAGGACACACGATGTACACCAGAGAATCAGGTATTCAGGAAAAAAAAAAAAAGTCATTTCAATCAGTTACTGATCAAGGCTTCGAGAGTGAACCGAGTAGATCAGGCTCCCAAACCAGTTAGAACTCATGTTATCAGTCCACGTCACAACCCGGTCCTCCAGAGGTGGAACCTCAGGAACCGACCCAAAGCGGTTTAAAGCGGTTTCTGGCTCCTGCTTGGGTTCTGGCTTTTTTTGGCGAATGAGTGCTACAGTTGTGTGTCTACTTGTCTTCGCTGATGCAGTGAAACAAGGTTCCGCGTTGGCGTACCCGCTAGAGCCCTATGGGCTTCCGACGCAGGTAACGCCCCCCCACCTGTGATTGTTAGAGGATACTACAAGCAGAATATATCCTAGGGAGTAATATAGTGCAGTCAGGTACTTGAGTTACTGAGTATTCAATCAACTGTTAAGTCTTTGTGTATGTCGTCGGATATTGTTAAAGGCTAATAGTTGAAAACAAAAAAGCGGTGGGTAGTTTGAACTTTGAACTGTGTAACAGTCATACTGGGATCAAACCTGCCTGTGTAGAAAGAGGGGAAAGGAGAGAGAGAAGAAGGGGAAACTCTCTCTTTCTCTATGCATCACTTCCTCCCTCACTTTCCCTCTCTTTCGTTCTGTCTGTGGGTGGGGTCTTGGGGTGAAGTACACTTCCCTTTTCAGCCCCCTCTCATCTGAACTGCTCCCTGCCAAGTTTCTCTCCCAATCAGGCCCAGGAGGACTTTGTCATTGGATGCGAGGGGGAACCAAAAGCCTTGGGTTGCTGTTGTTGTTGCTGGGGGGGAACCATCACGATGGCGGAGCATTCTGGTTCTGGTATATGGAGGC
The DNA here is from genome assembly GCF_963854185.1 of Sardina pilchardus. NCBI lineage: Eukaryota > Metazoa > Chordata > Actinopteri > Clupeiformes > Clupeidae > Sardina > Sardina pilchardus. The sequence goes on from NC_084998.1 coordinate 13,721,257, forward strand.
TTTTTCTTTCAACAGGTCCAGACACAAGTGACAGCTCCAGCTCCCTGTGGTAGAGAAGAGACCAAATGGTGAGACAACGACAGCCTTCAGATTCACAATTCAGGGATACAATGCTTGTTGTAATCATAATCAGCGTTCTATATAGAAAACCATACTGAATTATGGATGCAGGAAATTAACCACTAACCATTTACCATTTACTGATTTGACAGTGGTTTCAAGAATATTTAAACAGCTTTAAAATGTATAAAGTATATTTCTCTGTTATGCACATACAGAAATATGGCAAAAGCCAACCACTTCACTTAAAACTGGCTATAATATGCAGTGTGTTTGAGTGCCTGACCTTCTGGAGGTTCTGCCATGGGCGGGTTGAGACAATACATGTGGTAGCCTCTGTCACAGTCATCACAGAACAGCAGCTGGTCCTAATGGTAGAATGTCACAAATACTTCATTACCCACAACACACCTGGACTGCACAAAATGGAAAAGTAATTAACAGCTTACGCGCACGCGCGCACACACACACACACACACACACACACACACACACACACACACACACACACACACACACACACACACACACACACACACACACACACACACACACACACACACACACACACACACACACACACACACACACACACACACACACACACACACACACACACACACACACGGGGGCCAAGCTTAAGATCACAGTATTTTTTTTCCGCTCATTATCTGAACACCACTGGCCTCTACAGTCCTTTGAATCCAATCTGGATCATTGTAACGGTTATGGTTTGCAGTTCTTTGTCAAGTTTAGCACTTTCGTTTGCCAAGAACACGAGAGAGGAAGTGAAAGTAACTTGCATCATTTTCTGATGTGCCGCAGATATTGCAGCACTTGCACTCGATGCACTGCCAGCGATACGTCTTCACCGCCGCCATCATCACAGGCGTGAACTGCAGACATGAGGGGTGACCTGCAGAGAGAGAGAAAGCGCAAAAGATGGAGAGATGAGGAAAGGGGGGGGGGGGACATTTCACAAACTTGAAAGCAATCCTTTTGAATAAAACTGAAGTGCGAGGAATTCTTGATGTTAAAAGATTATAAGAGAAAGATAAAAAGTTATATTTTTTAAAGTGTTACTGTAATTTCCCGACTATTAGCCGCGGCTTATACGTGGATTTTGCAAAAATTCTTCAGCTATGAGGTTAATACAGGGGGGCAGTTATTATGGTGTTAATATGGTTTTGTTTCTTTCAACTTGCATAAAACACTGTCCTGCGGCTTATACACAATGCGGCTTATATGCGGGAAATTACTGTAAGTTCATAAGAAAAAAAAAACGTTATAGACAAATAATTAGGGCTGGGACTCGATTAAAAAAAATAATCTAATCAATTAGAGGCTTTGTAATTAATTAATCGAAATTAATCGCATTTTAATTGTATATAAATATATGACCTGAGAACAGTGAGAAGTATTTTTTTTTTCACATGGATTTTTAGTATAGCCTACTATTGGATAATGACTGAATACATAGGCCTAAGCTTAAGCAACAAAAATATTGTTTATTAATAAGTCCAACAGACCAGTGCAATTTTTGCCATAAAGTGTAGCAATACCATATTTAGAAATAGTACATTTTCAGAAATTCATGTAGCCCTTCTGTAAACTATAATACTGTGATATCCTGTTAATTGTGTCACCTGTTACCTTGAGTTGAGTTCATGAAATTGTTGTGTCCCTTTAAGGGGAACTGGGGGGCGGAGTTTACGTGTGTGCGTGTGTGCTTGTATGCGGTTCTGAGTGTGAAGTTTCTTTTAGGTCTATGAAAGTTGGACATGGAATTAGGTGCGGTGGATTACTGTTATAAGCGTGAGTTGTGGCTGTAACAGCAACTCGGTTGCTATTTGTTTAATAAATAAAGCTCAGAGGTTTCCCTCAAGTGTCTGGAGTATCACAATACTTTGTCCACGCTAGCAGCTAGCTGCTTTATGTTTTGCACTGAGGTGATACCTGCGGTGATACGTCCTTGTTGCATAGGTTGCACACAACCATGCTCTTATCTACGCTTCCATCCGTTCGTTTTTTGTAACAACATTTCCCATCCACGGGGCCAACCAACGCGGTCACATCAGCTTCTTTGTTCATGTTCACTGTGCCACTGTGGTTTGTTATGTCTGAACCGAACTCATGCGCGTTACTTGGTGCTCCAGTATAATCGGTCCGTCTGAAACTCATCCAGTGAGAAACGTTCCGCGGTGCAAAAATAAATAGGCATACGATTAAAATGCGTCAATTTTTTTAACGCATTAATGGTTGTGTAATTAATTAATCGTAATTAACGCGCTAAAGTCCCGGCCCTACAAATAATCAAACACCAGCATGTGTACTGACCCGAGCGGCCACAGTCGGAGCAGGAGACCAGCTCCTCTGACTGGCCCGTTTTCTGGTTCATATTGGAGTCGCCCAGGCAGAAGTCACAGTAGTTGTTGGGCAGGGCCAGACCGTCAGGCCCCTTCTTCGGTGCTGAGGGACAAAGCACATCCACGAATATAGCAGTTGGACAACTGGACCCAACTAACCTCTCAATCCGCCGAACATTTCACCAGGTGAACATCTATCATACTCGTTATGAAATTAGACACAAAGATAATCTTCTTTAAATGCATTCAAACAAGTAGCATTATACTGACAAAAAGCATCGACTAGTAAAGGATTTTTATTCCACCTGTCAAATGAGCTCTATATACTCTTAAGCATTTGATTATCTATAAACTCTATATATTCTAAAGCATAAAAATTGTGTTGGGGGCGTGTTTGGTCCAGCTAGCTTGATTCTGATTGGTTGGTTGGTCACTCACTCTTGGGCTCGTCTGGTTGGGGCGGGGTTGCTGTGCGAAGGTCGGGCTCTTCCTCCTTCTCCCCCTCCTCGTCCGCCAGATGAGAGTGGGCGTAGTGGTAGCTCAGACCTGGCCGGTTCTTATAGCGCTTCCCACAGACTGCAGACCAAGACAAATGGACACATTTCAACAGACGCACCAACTAGCGCAGGCACGCACGCACGTACGCACACACAGGCATGCAAGGACACACATGCGCACACACACACACACACAGACACACACACACACACACACACACACACTGGTGAGTACCCACGCAGGCATCCACACACGCATTGAGACACACACACACTCTCTTTGAAATCTCCTTCCACATGGCAAACATCCAACCACAGACAGACTTCTGTTCTGGGCAGTGGATTTCCCAAAAGCCAACACAGAAAATGAGACCTGTGACAAATGAAGCAAAATCATTTTTAAACAATATTTTTCCATTTACAGTTAACTCTATGAAAGATTTAACAACCACTCCAATGTTATAAGCCCTTTGGGGAGTCCAACCCTTTGGCTAAACACAGCAATGAGCTTCATCAATAGAGAAAAGGATCCCCCACTTGTATCCCAAACATCACTAATCAACCAACCACTGGCAGGGGCCAGGTAAGGCACAAACAAATTCTGCAAAAGGCCTTCCACTAATATGCAAACGAAAGCAAACTTAACAAAAGAGAACACCAGCACAGGCAAAGAACCCTCACCTGGAAAACTCACTGCTCCCAACGGGAGATCTGACCTTGCATGTCTTCCTTTACAAATAAAAAGAGCAAAGGCAGGGCAAACTTCCACACTGACCCGCCCTGCCAAAAACTCTGATCTCTGATCTGCCACAATAAATGTGGTTCGCATTTTACAGCTGTGCCACAAAGGGCTTCAGGCAAGACGGGCAAAACACAAAACAGACCAATTAAGGATGGAGGCTGAAGCCAAATTGAACATCTATTCTTGGCGCCTGTATGGAGCCAAGAATCATCAAACTAAACTACTAGGACAGCAGAATCAACAGGTATTTTGAGCTCATGGGAAACTTGGTTAATCAGGCACAGACAAGCTAATCTTAAATCCATTCCATCTCATTCTCTGTTTGTTACATTATTAATATGTTTATTACAAACAATAAATGGGTAGTTCACCAATATTTTACTGAAACCTCTCAGTGAATTCAAAAGGAGTTGTGAATGAGTTACTACTGCCCATAAATCTTTCAACGATGCAATTCATTAATACACTTATGCAATTGAATGCTTCGTTTCATGCAATTAAATGAAACAACAGCATGTTTGGATCTGTGATCTGTGACTGATCTATAAAATGTTTATATTCAATCAATACAGATAACATGGAGATGAAATCCATAAAAAAAAACTGCAAGGATAATTGTGTGTTTTCCGGGTGCCTGTTGCGCCGAAAAAGATCACTTTACAAGTGTTTTGTTCCAGTGGTTTGTACTCGTAAACATTTCAAACCATGTTGTGAACTGCTGGAACCCTGCTTTCAACAGGTCTCTGCCGTTTTAGAGTAGGCCAACACAAACGGAGCTAATTCTGATTATTCAGCACAATCATCCAAGCTCACGCCACATCTGTAGCCAGTCAGGGAAACACATTCTTTCTCTGTGTGTTCAGCAATCTGGCACTTAGATAATTGCACGTGGTGAAAAAATGTGAAAGCTTGATGGATGAGCCAAAATGCATGGAAAAAAAGGATGTTAAGTTTCTCAACGTTCTTTCACATTTTGCTTCAGCTGGTGTTGTTTCTGTCCAGTTCACTAGCGAGTCTAGATAGTGGAGGCCACTTGGCCACTAGAGGATGCGCTCTCAGACCAAAAAATCAGCTGCCATCCTGGAGGGTCTTTCAGAGATGACGCAACTTTATGGTTTCCTAAAAGAGGGGGAGTTCAAAAGATGTGGGTTAGTGGCGAGGCGGTGAGAGCAACTACGATGGGGACACAGTGGCTGCAGTCTTCGGTGGTCATGACCGCTTCAGGCAAAGATGGAGGTCAGTCACAAGATGGCAGGGATGGATGCAGCACATGACAAGAGAGCGTTTCTGTGTTCCTTTATGACACTTCTTCTAAACCTACTCCCTCTAGCTGTTTTTGGTGGTTTCCACTAAATGGCATGGGTTAGACAAACAACGCTATTTTAATGTACATTTCCCATTTAAAATGAGTTCCTTTAGATTTTACTCATTTAGGAAGAGTTTTGACCACAGATATATCTTTTCTAATCAAAGCCACAGCTCGGTAATGGAGTTATACGCAAACACCGACAAGCTGTCCTTTACCTCTGGTGCAGCATTCCAACATAATGCTTAAAATCAGCCCACATGAAAGAGGGAGCAAAACGAAGCGCCTTGGGATACCCTGTACCTCGGAGCGAATCTCTCCGCACCTCTCAGCTTCTGACAAGTCCGCGTTCCATCACTTCACAGCCCCGCCCTTCACTTCCCTTCCCTTCCTCCTGCATACTCTACATTCACTCGCTCACTCCCTCGTTACCTCCCCAAATCTCACAACTGGCACGGGAGGTGATACCAGATCTCTCGCCTCCACATTGCTCAGAAAAAAACGGCACTCTGTCTGCTTCTCCTTCACGTTCTGTGCTCTCTGGTGTTCGTGGCGAAAGCTGAAAGCTGCCCAGACTGATTCAGCCTGTCCGGTCTCTTCATTTATCAGTGCTTCTGAAGGCACAGTAGATAAGGACGGCTTTCTGTGAAGCAGGAGACTTGTGTGTGTGTGTGTGTGTGTGGCAGCTCTTGAGTTAGTCGATGGGGCCTTGCCAACAAGCTGCTCTTTCGTCCTTTTCCAAAGAAACACACACGCTCACACACACATGCTCAGACACACATGCACACACACACACACACGCTCACACACACGCTCACACACACGCTCACACACACGCACACACACACGCACACACAAACACATTCACAGATCCAAAGAAAATACTGGCTTTCCAAATCTCCCTCCCTCACTCAAACCTCCCTTCCCAATAACACATTCACTCAGTGCAGCTTTGACCAGTTTGTGCAGCAGCTTGAAACAAAAGCAGAGGCACTATTTCACTCTGGGGAGGAATGGAGGGAGGTGAAGAGGACAGGGAGACTATGGCGGACATGGGCATGGGACCATGAGCTTTAAGGGGATTCACTAAAGCAAAAACACAAGGGCAGGTATGAGGGAGGGAGAGTCATGTAAGCATGTTGAAAATAATGAAGTATGAAATGGAGAAAGACACTTCACACGACAAGAGGAAGAGAAAGCGCCATTCTAGAGCTACATTTAACGGTCCTATCTTGTAAAAATGTCCTGACCTAAATCATTCCTTTCATGAAGAGGTCAAATTTGACAAAAATGTAGTGATTTTCTGTTCAAAAAGTCACACTTCTTCATGCTTATGTGAGTGTCAGTTGTGACGGAACTTTAGTTACATTTCCACTTTGATGATAGCAACATAACAAGACCAATAAGCATCAACAACACGACAGACTCGGTTTGGTGTTAGACTGACTGTGTAGAACAGGGTAATATTAAGAATACGTTAGCACACCATACTGTTATTTTTCACTCCTCCTCTCTGTGAGCCGAGGAATCAGCAGTAGCACAGAGACACACTAAGAGGTGATTTGAACATTCCCCCAGGCCACCCAGCTCATGCTGCAACATGCTACACCTCAAACCTCCTACTGTCCTACTGATCTCAGCTGTGTTGAGGGCTACATGTTTGGAGAACTGAGTTTGGGAGAATGCACAGATTAGAGTAAGGGCTGTTTGAAAGGCCCTACCCCAGTAAATGTATATACATACACACTACTCGCAAAAAGTTAGGGATATCTGGCATTCGGCTGAAATGTAATTTCACTGTTGGATATTTAGACGTTTAGAGAAGGTCACATACTGTAAGTTCACCTGTAAAGGTTATAGTGGAAAAGCCGAAAGCCAAATGTCCCTGACTTTTTGTGAGTAGTGTATACACTGCCTGGCCAAAAAAAAAGGTCACCACCTGGATTTAACTAAGCAAATAGGCAAGAGCCTCCCTGTGGGGGCAGTGCTATAATCTGGGATAGATCATCAGGACCAAATTGTTAAAGAGTGATTCAGGGAGCATGAGACATAATTTCACAGATGGATTGGCCACCACAGAGCCCAGATCTTAGCCCCAACGAGAATCTGTGGGATGTGCTGGAGAAGACTGCACAGCGGTCCGATTCTCCAGTCATCAATACAAGATATTGGCAAAGTATTAATGCAACGCTGGACGGAAATAAATGTTGTGACATTGCAGAAGCTTTTGGAAACAATGCCATAGCAAATGCGTGCCGTAATCAAAGCTAAAGGAGGTCCAACAACCTTTTTTTTTGGCCAGGCAGTGTATTATATAAATCTGTATTGATATTGTGGGTCAATAATTAAGAGAACTATTTTATGCATGTCTTGTTGTGAGCCAAGCCTTCAAATGGATTAGGGCTAGGTCTTAAAATGTCAAAAAGTCATACCCTGCAATACTGTATCAGATAACCTTGCAAAAAATAAATCTGGTACAGTACTTGTGGTACTAAAATTCAATACCTACCAATACCTAGCGCTAATTTGTCTATAAGCGCAACATTTATATTGGAGACTATTAAAGTGGTGGGGGTGGTGTTCTATGTCTATCAATCTCTGGGGTGATAGTGAAGGGAATACTCTGTGCCCTCTCCATGAAGGGCAGAGGGAAAACACACACACACACACACACACACACACACACACACACACACACACAGTCAACATTCAGGAAAAAGAAAGAGACAAAACAAGCAGACTGATGAGCAGACACAAGGCGAGGAAAATAGAAAAAGGAGTGAGAGAAATATACCTCGTTCGGAAGGTTTTGAAATATGCTTTTGTTTGATAGTGTCTGAAAGAGAGAACAGAACAAAAACGAGAAAAAAGGGGGGAGAGAGAGAAAGAGAGAGAGAGAGCACAGACAGAAGGACTCAGAGTCGTACAGCCACATCGTGAAAACCAGGAGAGAGACAGAGAGAAGGGAAAATAAAACCCTGTACTGTACACCATCATGACATGAACAAAGAGACAACAGTGAACAGTGCATACAGTACAGTGAGAGCGGTTAGGCTCATTCAGACAGGCTGGCGGACTAATATTAGCATCACACGAGGACAGGTCTGTGCTAGTCCAAAATCTAAACTGTGACGCTATAAGAGGAAAGCCTAGTAGAGTTTGCTGTGAGAGACTTTAAATGATGCTCTTTCTGACTGCTTGACTAGGGCTGTTTTACTCAGAGCAAATGTGTCACTGGCCAAATAGGCTGGCGGTGGATGTTACAAGAATATTCAGAATGAACTGACCACTACAAAAATAAAGGTGGGTTTACAGCTTATAGAATGACTACTGTTTTTGTTGCAGCGACAGTTTATTTTAAAATTTTCCCTGAATGACAATTATTGTCACTTGCACTTGCCACGTGCCATGTTAATAAAACGTCCCTTTCTCCCCATCTTCAGCCTTGAAAGTTGTGGTCATAGGAAATATAGCTAACAATTGACCAGGTACTCACTCCATAATCAATGTGATAAGCTATTTAATTACTCAGAAATATAACTAATGCGTTTATACAACATATAAATTAGAAGGCATTGGAAGAGTAATAATGAAATATGTAACACAATATCCATACTGTTAATGACAGCAAGCAAAAAAACAGTTTGGAATCTATTTCATCGCTGCTCTGTTAGTCACTGCGACATGTCATTTTAGTGATTCTACCAGCTGCAAATCCACCTTCAGATATAAACTAGACTAGAGTTATAAAAGCGCTCAACTGGTTCAATGGTGTCATTTACTAATGTCAATTTGTGTGGACCCAGATAGACAGTTGGGGGAAGAAAGTGAGAAACAAAGACATTGTTCTTGTTCTGGACAGACAGACAAACAGTCAGAAAAACATAATGATAAGACAGAAAAAGAGAATGTCAGACAGACAGTTCTTTGGTTTAGCAGTTTTTGGTATTCAGCAATTATGGCAATAGAGAGAAAGAAAGACAAGAGGGAAAAAAGAGAAAGAGAGAAAGAGAGCGAGAAAGAAAGAGAGAAAATGAATGGGAGAAAGAGAGAGACAGAGATATGAAGGAGAGAGAGGTGGTGGCCCACTGGACTGCACACCCCATGATAATAATATGAGTTTCCCCTTACTGAAATCCCCACCCTCCGGGACCGCTAGGATGCATGCGTACTGTATGCCTGAGATCAGGTGTGCGTGTACTTACTGTCACAGGCATAGGGCTTGTCTCGGTCCTCAAGCGCTGCCGCGGCGTCCAACTTCTTGCGGGCGCTGCTGACCCCGCGACCCTGGCAAAAAGAGCAGCATGGACACGTCATCACACGAGCCTTCATCTCAGCTCTAATAACAATAGCCCACATCCTCCTCCTCCTCCTCCCAATCTTCGCCAGCGTCCTCACTCTATGATCACGGTGTCCACACAGTTCACTTATGGTCCATTTCATGAAAAATAAGCAATCGCCTTCACGTATGCATTTATCATTCATAACAGCCACATTAACCAACCATGTCTTTCTAGTCCACTATGCTACCCACACTTGCTATATGACCCATTCCAACTGCCACCATGAAGGCCTCCTCTAAATAATGAACAATCATTCCTGTAAGCTTGCTCTTCACTTCTTAACTTCTAACCCACTACATCTACAAAATCAATAGGATAGCCATTTGGGCCCCACAGACACTTTTTCTTGCATTACCCATCAAGACTCAACCATGGCAAAAAACGGCCAAAATGTGGAAACATGAGGCCTGTAGAATGACTTGGAGGCCTGTAGAATGGTGACCAGCTGTGGTCCATCACTCCCGCCTCACCTTGCCTTTCCCTTTGCCGCGTCTCTTGGGAGTATCCTCCTCATAGTCTTCATCATCCAGGTCGTCCAGGAAGTCATCAGGCTCCAGGACTCTCTGAGGAAGGAACGAAACGCAAAACCCTCATTAATCTCCAGCTGCCGTTGCAAACCATCTCGCACATTCCTACGAGACGTGCCCTTGAGGTGCAGCGGTGATTTGTCCGGGCACAACTAATAGCATTCCTCCGTTTCTCTCTCTCTCTCTCCGTTTTTCATTCTCTCATCACTCACTTATTTCCTCCGCACACCTCTGCCAATCTGGTGTTGGAGCACGCCTTCCCCCCCCCCCCCCCACACCAGGCTTGGCAAGAGGGCTACAGCAGGAAGCCAGCTGGCCAACATGTGGCGGCAACACCACACTACCTGCCAGTGGAGTGGGAATGATAATGGTACCAGTTAAGATGTCAAACATCAGAAAGTCATTTAGAATGTGATTGGACAGATTGGAGACGATAAAGGGATCCATCTCATCAGTTACAGTTGCGGAGATTAATTTCAGCCGAGCGTAATGAACCAGTACGGATGCCTGATGCACACCATAATGCAGTTACGCTCCAAAGTAATCGACTTTTGTTTTGCAATTTACTGTGCGAGGGATAATGGACGCCACAGCGTTCGGTTCACAGAAATAAATGCACGGTCGAGGTGGTAAAACAGCCCTGATGCACAGCTTGTAAGTGCATTTATTTCTGTACCGAACACCATGGAGTCCATTATCCCGCTTATTCCACTGTTGCCAGTTGCATTGCGTTCATCATCTCCTGTTATATCGCAAAACGTCTTAATTGCTAAAACTGTCTTGTTTACAGAACTACTTCTTTCCGCCACTTATCAACTAATGTCTGAACTTGCCGGACAAACTGCCGTTAACTAGTTCTAAATGGATGGCTGTTATGGCCAAAAGCCAGTTGTTAGTACTATCTCTCCCATTGTCAAGTGGGCATTTCCCAGGATTCTGATGAACCTCAGCTTTGAAACATTGCTATTTTATTTAGCCTACATGCCATCCAACTAGCTAAAATCCAACTTTGTCATAT
>NC_084998.1:13737115-13744615 GCF_963854185.1 Sardina pilchardus
TCATGATACTCAGGAAAAGGTGGGACCTGTCAGGGACAGGGATGATATTCTTGTTTTGGATAAAGGAAAAAAAAGTCCACGCCAGTGTAAAGATATGAACTAGTAATGTAAGCATCTCATTTGGGACAATTCTATACAAATCTACAAAAAATCAACCACACACAAATACATCAATTGGCAAAGTCCTATATTTGGCAAGTAGGATTAAGTAGCAGTATAGGCTACAAATTAGGCTACCCATGTAGTCGAGGTGATGGATATGAAATTTCATGCCGTGTGAAAAATAAAAAATATTGTGAGTCTGCTCCCCATCGAATGTGACGAAATAGCACATTTAAACTAGCCTACTTGACAACATGCCTGTTGATGATTTGTGTAGCCTAATCCAGAATTTATAGACTGAATGTGACAGAAGGAATTTACGGGCAAACTAATTTGACGATGTGATACCATTATGTGTCCGCCAGGAGGCTCTGCTGAGCTTTGAGAAGTAAGCATTCTGAAGACTCCCATGTCTGACAGGACAAGATTACTGTGCTTTCTCAGCGAGGCCGTCATGACCCCAAAGCTTTAGTCACATCCTGCAGAGCTATCATTGTGGCAGAGGACATATCCTGTTTTCCTTCTTGTGTGAGTAAGTACTGTTACTCACTACCAGACAGTGTGCACATCATCTGAACCAGCTTGGTTTGGCCAAGTGTGCGAGGTATAGGCTAATGGGTGACTATTTGTAGGCTACTGTAGGCTAGAGTAGCCTATATTGCCTCACTATAAGTAAAAAAAGAATGCCTGAGGTTGAACATGTAGCCTAACTATTGTTTCCAGATGACACCACACAGCTGGTGTAATGATTTACTTATCATATCAGAGTGTCGTGAACAGTAGACAGATGCAAAGACACATAACCAAACAATCGTGAGAGTGTCTGGAGGATAATACTCTTTATTTTACCCTCCACCCCCACCCCCACCCACCTCCAAATCCCCCTCCCCTCTTGTTCAAAGACGGCTGACAGGTTTTGAATACAGCCCACACACTAAGAGCCGTGCTTAATGGATGGGAGCCTTTCTCTCTCTCTGTCTCTCTCTATCTCTCTCTCTCTCTCTCTCTCTGCTGCCTCTCTCTATCACTTTTCTCTCTATCGTTCTGAGACATACAAAGACCGTGCATACACATTGCGAGACGCAGCACTTCAAACACTAATAAGCGAGACAGATGGGCGGGGGAGACAGAACGAGAGGAATAGGGAGGAAGGGAAAACACAACACAAAGCCTAATGATTTTCAGTCTTCAGCCTTAATAAGACTCATTCTTCCTGGGCTAACATATATTTAAAACATCCTTTGCATAACGTAAAGAAACCCCAAAAGCATATGATGTTGGCCATACTAAACCCATGAAGAGTGAGTGAGAGTCTGTGAGGGGAGTCAGTGTCAACAAAGATCCGCTTTAACCCTCTCTGGTGTCAATCAAAGATTCTAGAGTTCTAGAATCTTTGGTGTCAATCTTCTCATTCGAGCTCATCCTAGCCCCGCCTCCCGAGGCCTCTCATTTGTGGAGAAGCACAGACAGGCAGAGAGACAAAATGCAATTGTGCATTTGGGGAAAGGGTCTTTCTAGACGCCCTTCGGTCTGTTTTGGATCAAGATTACATAATCAACCACTCCCCTTTTCTGAAGAGCGCGGTTTTACCATGAGTGAAACTCCTGATAGTAGGTTACTTTCAGATGAGTATATTGATGCACAAACACACAGGGGGAAAATGCATCTCTCACATTGAATAGTAAACAGTAGGTTCACACAAAAACTTTGTAAAATAACTAGCAGAGTAGCTAGTATAAGTTTTGAGAAAAAAAGGACAATGTTTTCCACATGGCAAAATACTTCCTTTGTCCTACACCTGCATAATGGATTTGTGAGTCATTCCTTTTACATCATCACCAAAACATTCTGATCAGTAAGTGTTCCCCTACACACACGCACACACTGTGTTCTTTAGGCAGTACCTCTACAGTTACCATGGAAGAGAAGAGAAGTGAATGAAAGCAACATTTTAACAAACCCCCTTTCTCCCAAGCCCCCCCCCATCTCTATCTCTCTCTCTCCCTCTCTCTCTCTCTCTAGCTAGGCTCTCTCTCTCTCTCTCTCTCTCTCCTTGGCCCCCTCTCCAGGCCTCCTCAGACGCCCCACCTCCCACTACCCCCAAAGCGCATTCCCATGGAGCTGGGGTTGGCAGGGTCACGGGGCGGGTGTGTTCAGGTCCCTGTGTTAATAAAGCCGCTTGGAGCGATTCCCAGGGCTATTCAGCAGAGTGGAGGGGGGCACAGCAGCACTGAGCAAACACAAATACATCATGTATACACAATACACACACACTCTCTCTCTCTCTCTCTCACACACACACACACACACACACACACACACACACTCTCTCTCTTTCACATACACACACACACACACACACACACACACACTCACTCACCCTCACCTCACTTACTCTCTCTCTCTCTCTCACACACACACACACACACTCACACATACACAGAATGAACAAACACATCATTCTGAAAAATGTTACCCGCTAAAACCCCACACACACTTTCCCTGTTCTTCGTTCCTAATCCTCACACTCAACATGCAGCAATTTGCCATTCTCTGGGGCGTGCTGTTATAGAGAACTAGCTTTGGCATCATCCTCAAATGAATGTTGATGGTGTTTGGCCATGTGAAGGACAAATAAACACATCTCTCTACGTCTGGGCTTGGGGTATGATCGCAACCGAGAAAAACTTTTTTTGACTGATCCTGAGGGAATATTAGAATTCTGAAAATGCTTTTGCAGTATTTAAATAGGCGGTTATGTCGCCCCAAAGACACTAGCCTACATGCTATGTTTTTGCTGCATTGTCATCTGTGGGAATGTTGGGTGTTTGTAGGGGTTTTCGGCAGGTATAGCATTCTAGATTTTGACCAAAACTCTGCACAGTCGTTCTAATTCTCCTTGTAACACAATCTCTCCCTCTGATAAATAGTTGTGTTTTTCATTAGTGCCCTGTCTCTGCCCACCCTACATTCACTGTGTGGTTTGGGTCTGTTCCACTGGGCTATTGGCAATGCTAATGAAATCTAAATTATATTGGACTGACAGTGGTTGGATCTGCCATGTAATTATACCGAGGCAGTAATGCAAAGCAAGCAACATCAACACATACTACATTATAATATATAGTCTTATACTTATGTGTCCTCTAGCTAAACCGCTCACTGATTTGAGAAAGTATGTGAGATTACTGATGAAGATGATGAACTCTCTCCACTCGGTTGTTTTCATTGTGTATAGTCGAAATTTGAACTGTCGTTAGCCAGACTCCCACGTCTTTGTAGTGCACACAAGAAAAATAGACACGCCATGCAGTGTTTCTACACAAAAAAAGAACATTTATTTATAATCATGTACAGCTAGGAGTCAACATATATTTCACCTTTCAGCCAAGTGCACAAGCGATCCCAGCATGTAACACCGTAGCTAGTTATCACAGCAGCAGCAAGACTGTGTCCATCTTGATGTCCAGAATAGTGTAGAAAAGTACACTGAAAGGTTACAAAGTTTACCTGTGGATGCATCTATATTCATAGCTATGTATAGTGGCCTTCCAGCTGCATTTAAAGTGATCAGACTCAGTGATCAGTGATATTTAGTGTCTGTTCATTGAGATTAAGCCAGGAAAAGCCACATACACAACATATTTATAACATGTCAAGATTGTAATATCCTGTCTATATCGACGATACTCTATTTAGCGGTGTAGCGATCACGACAGGAAAGTAGTGTCGTCACGGTGACAGTTAATGAGGAGTGTCTATTCCCACTTGATAAATGTGAGACTTGATAGGCACCACTGGCTCCAATGGAAGAGGAGGAGGTTAAGGAGACACACTGACGTTCTCATTCAAATCCCAGGCACCTCTCATTGAACTAGTACACCAGGCTGAGTGGACAGTGTGAGGGAGCCAGGAGCGAGAGCTCTGCCAGCAGCACAGACCTTATGTAACATGTCAGCCACACACACACACACACACACACATGCGCACACACACACACACACACACACACCCGCGCACACACACACACACGCACGCACGCACGCACGCACGCACACACACACACACACACACACACACACACACACACACACACACACACACACACACACACACACACACACACACACACACACACACACGATAAAATGATATCACGAAACTCCAGAACTTTATCCTCCCATGGGACATCTAATCGTGCTCTCAACATATGAGGTGAAATGCACTGTTATCCTGACAAGTAGCTATTTATACACATATACACAGCTTATCAGTGTGACTACTAAGTCACATTCAAATAGAGTACAGCTCTGAACGTCTCCTCCTTCAAAATAACAAGTTGTCAGATTGCACCGCACGTGATGCAAATATATACCTCTTTAACAGTTGTGTTAAAGCACCTCAAGTGTTGACATACTGTATTTCAACATATTAGACATGATGATTAATGAGAGCAAATATATGTATAAATTACAGTGGTATAAGGTGAAGTTAGTGGTTCAACATAATGGCAGGACCATGTGTTAATGTGTATCAGGACTAGACGTCTTATTTTTAGGATTTGTCTATTTGTGGATGGGCAGAGATTAGCGTCAGTGAATTCGAGACAAAGTGGTTTTGATTAATTCTCTTTCTAATGTTGCTCCATTGGTCCTACGTGAATGGAAAGTTCTTGTGTTGATTCATTTCATTAAGCTTGTCTGATAATCTACCATTAGTGTCTACCATATACTGTACATTCAACATTTATATATTACAGAAATTGAAGTGCAAAGTACCCATGCTTCGTTTAAAAAAAAAATAACAAACAAAAAAACAACTCTCTTCTTGGTCTAGGCTACTTAAAATTCCATCAACCCCCTATGGTAAAAACAATTCACATTAAAATCAAAGAAGGCAAAATACAAAAGAAAAACTGAAAAACAGCATGAACTTTCTCTGTGAATGTGGATCTACCATCTATTCTCCAACCACCATAACTGCAAACATAAAGCTTAAATGTGTGTTTTGCTCTACTGCAAACTTTGTTGCGCTTACGTAATGCTCATTAACGTCAACTCTCAGAAAGAATGTCTTTTTTTTTTCCATTCACATTTGTTGTGATTCTCCTTAGTTCAACCACATGTCCATGAAACACGTGGCTCATACCAGCCACCGTGACGAGAGATGAGGCCCCTGAAGAGGTACGATGCAGGTGGCTGGCCAGTGCTCACACACCAGCGCAATGTCCACGCTCCCTTGGACCTCGACCAGAGACAGACAGAGAGAAGGAGAGAGAGAGGGCAGTCGGTACAGCTGCAGCTCCCAAAACACACCCAGGAGAGAACAGCGCAAACTCAGACAACCCTTAAGGGCCCCCCTCCACCCCTTCAGCTCTCCACAAAAGTCAGGCTTCAGAAAACAGAACAGACTAACAACCAAAAACGATCTGCTTTAAAATAAAAAAATAAAAAAATAATAATAAAAAGAGGGCTGTCTCACTCAATGGAGGTTTCAGACTCGCTTTGACTTGGTCAGATACGTGTTTCTGAACTCCGGTAAAAAGAATGATCAGAACAGTGCAGTGCGAGGAGCTCGATGTTCTTTTCTTTGCTCTGTGTTACAAAAACACACACACACACACACACACTGCAGTGTTGGAGTGAGACACCCAGAGGGACTGGGAGGGGGTCCGCACACACACACACACACACCGGCTCACTCGCAACACTCGCGATGAAGTCATCACTCCACTCGGAAAAGGTCAACTGTTCCCGCTGTGCATTCTCTCTTTCGAGAAAAAGAGAGAGAGAAAAAAAAAGAAGAGAGTTTTTTTTTGTGCTGAGGAATCCGGGCCAAGGTTGTAGACCACAGATTGCCTCCAGGACTGAAAAACGTTCTCGAAAAAAGTCAGAGGGGTATTGCTATACAAGGTAAAACCCACACACAATTCTCATCAAGTTCATGTTTTTTTTAACAGTCTGACCAGCAGTTCATTCTGTTTAATGAGGAAGAGAAGTACAGAGAAGCTGGGGACAGGGAGGACACGAAGCTCAGCCATAGAGTTGGAGCTCAGTTGTGTTTTAGGGTCTTTTGTTTCACAGCGTGTAGAAGTCAGCAGAAGAGTCTCATTGAAGAAAAAAAAAACACAGAAGAGAGACAAAGAAAGAAAATAAATCACTCTGAAATATAATAAGCAGCAGTTGGGAAAGCGGCTTCTCTATCGCTGCTCTCTCCTCCTCTGAGAGAGCACGAAAAACACAAACGATCACATCAATCCAAGTGTTTCAGCAGGCCAGAGTTGGAGTGGGAGACTGTAAAACACTTCGGACATACTTTCCAAGGGGGAGGACTGATGTATATATCGATAGAGTAGAGGAGTGTTGGGACACAACACATGTGTGTGTGAGTGTGTGTGAGTGTGTGTGAGAGAGTTGGAGGAGGGTACTGGAGGGGTTTGGGTGGCTGCAGCAGTCAAATGAGGCGAAGGGATAGGGGTGGAAGTGTTTTTGTTAAGGGTGGGGGTGAGGGTGGGGGATATTGTCTTCAGGTGTAGATCTCCTGCCTGCCCCCCGACATGCAGCCCCCGTTGAGCCCCCCCAGGTGCTGGCTGTCCATGATCTGGAGCACCTCGTCCAGGATGGACGGGCCCAGGTCCAGGTGCAGGGAGAGCAGGGAGCCGGCGTGGGACAGGTACGGACGCTCCTGGAGCCCCGTGTCCTCCTCGGGGGTGCCGGGGAAGCTGTCGTCGTCGATGGAGCGCGTGGGGCTGAAGCGCGAGGACGACGTGGTGGTGGTGGTGGTGGTGCGCTCCGGGGACGCCAGCGTGGGACGAGGCGGAGGCGACGACGTCAGGGCGCGGTCCTCCAGGTGCAGCCTGGGAGGCTTGGGAGGCGGAGCCTGGTTGGGGGGCGGGGGAGGGGAGCGGGGAGCGGTGGTCCGCGGGGGCGACGGAGGGAGCTGGGGCGCGGCGGAGATGGTGGAGGGCAGCGTGAGGGCCTGCACGCTGCCGATGACCGGGAGGGACAGCGCGTTCTTGAGCAGCGGCGAGCTCTCGGACGACGGCAGGTGGCCGCTCACGCTGGACGTGCGGCTGAACTGGAAGTCGTCGCCGCTGCCGCCGGCGGCGTACTGCGACAGGGCGTGGCGGCCCTGTTGCCCGGGCAACAGGTGGAACTTGCCCTGCAGGAAGGAGAGGTCGCCGAAGAGGTCGTCGGCGCCGCCGCCGCTGCCGATGTGGATGGTGTGGCGGAAGTCTCCGAGCGGCGGGCTGATCATGTCGGAGGAGAGGAGGTCGCGCAGCTTCTCCTTCTTGCCCTTGCGGCTGCGGCGCTTCAGGTAGATGGGGGCCTTGGCGGACATCTCCGGAACCTTCCCCCCGGGGCAGCAGAGAGCAAAGTCTTGCAACAGGGTGAGCGA
>NC_084998.1:13749615-13787115 GCF_963854185.1 Sardina pilchardus
CAAACTGGGAAAACACCCAAGATGAAGCTCTGATAAACCACTATGGCTGTTTTCATAATTCATTTAAAAAAGAACTTAACTGAACTGGCCCTGCCAATACAAGTGTGGGCAACAAAACGCCTTTCACGAGCTCTCATCCATGGATGGCATGGCATCATGAAGCAAACACATTCCACATTGGGCCGAAAATTGTTTTCATTTTAATAAGTATTTCTTCAACATAAAAAAAAAAGAAAAGATTATGCACACATAAGCTGACTATTGCAACACGCTGGAAGCATAAATAGGGGAAGCATAAACGTTGCTGCCAAAACTAAATGGATGCACAACAATGCCCGGGCCTCGGAAAGCAGGTTCGTTTGTTAGATAATACGTGGAACATACTGTCACAACATTTTTGGGGTCTCATACCGATTCACAGTGTGCACAATGGAAGCTGTGAGCGCTGAGAAGTGCATTGTTTGGCTCCGCGCGCACTGATGACAGCGGGCCGGTAGCCCGCAAACAATACTGGCACTGTCACCACTGAACTTCCACTGAAAGCGGGGCGAAAAAAAAACTGGCAATGGCAAAATGGTTTTCATCATAAGTAAGGGGCGTGGGAAAAAGTTTCCTTTTTTGATTTTTTTTTTCTGGTAGTTGTTTTCTGAGTGTGTGTAATATAATACACTCAGGTGAGCTATCTGACATAATCCACCTATTCTGTATTGAGATGAACTGCATGGCAATGTGTCCAAGAAGAAGGCTGAACTTACTAGCTAAAATAATCGTTCACACTCATAGTTAAAAGAAAATCCCAATAGAGATTAAGATGTCTAAAACATCACTGACAGCATACCGAGCATAAGAGAAAATCATAGGAGTAAACAGTTAGAAATCCCAGTCAGTCTACGGAGTTTGCCAAGACCATTGATCATCAACTCAAGGTAATCGCACACCACAGAAAACCAGAGAGCAATTGGGTGAAGTATGATTTGAGCCCAAACCGACGATCAACACAGAGTAGCCTGTCAGCCTGTCTCAGTCTTCAAAGGAAGTTCTCACTGTATAACGGGCTATCATAATAATCGTTCATCCGCTACATGACTTGTCAGCAATAAATTCATCTGCTTAATGTTTAGACGTGCGCTCTTTACATTGGTAATCAGTCTCAACTCATTTACAGACATTCAACTTAGTTCGTCAACCTTGCGCAATGTAGGCTAGACGATAAACACACTGTCATCTAAACCTGCTGAACAACAACTGGTTCATATTACCTTGAAAATCTTATTGCTACTCGTGACAGTTCTTTGTCGGTTGTATGATATTCTTCAACAGCAAGAAATCCACTTATGTAGGACGGTGCAGTTTGGGACTGATGACTTAAGCAGGAGTCAGGAGTTCACTGCGCAAAGTAATGCTTAGGTTCCGGCGCCATATAAATAACCTGTCCACCTGATACCGTGTGCTATACAGTAAGCATTTGCTGATACTGTAGAACCAGAGAGGCGCATGGGACAAGCCTCTCGGTCTCACGCAGAAACGTGTTCCGCAATAGGCTACCGGAGCACCGCATTCAATTGGACAGTCGTCGTGAAAAGCAAGGAGCTGGATCTTGCCGACCGTGGCCAGCCCGAGACATCACTGGTCGCAGTCATATAATAGAAAGCAACTCTAACGTCCATTTGCACGCAAACCCTGAGGTGAAATGAAACATCATATGCAAAACGTGATATCAGATAGAGACATTTACACTTACTTAAGTTACACTGCCGTTGGCCAGTCTCCTGAAATCCAGACCGGGGTTTTCTGCGCGCTATAGCTGAATGTCACACACTTCTTCCTTACTGCTGGAAATTCCAGCGGGTCAAATCCGTTTTAGCGAAGGGAGGCGCAGACGCACACGCACGCAGAGAAGCACGCGCTTACTCATTTTTAACAGTTATTAACACACCCCTCGGATACAGATAACCACATCTCTTCTCTATCACCCTCACAGTTTCATCACCACCCTCTCTCTCTCTCTCTCTCTCTCTCTCTCTCTCCCTCTCTCTCTCTCACACACACACACACACACACACACACACACACACACACACACACATCTCACTCTGTATCTAACAGAACTTCTTTTCTTTCTGTTTTTTTTTGTCAGGAAGGAAACTGTTGTACTGGAACGCCAGTTCTCCCATGATTAACAATGTAAGGCAGCCCAAAGGGAGAAACACCCAGGCACTGGCCCCAAGCCCAGCTCGATGCTTAAACCTTGCCCTGCCTGACTGCTCTCACTGGCGGCTGGTCACAGCTCCTCCACTTAGAGACCCATGAGAACTGGATCCAGTGGAAGGACAAGACAAGGGCCTCAGTGAGCCTCTGCTGGTCTGTCGGTGACCCTCCTGGAAATGGCTCACAAGTCAGCCCCTCAGACTTGAATATTTCATTTAGCAACCAGCCCACACCAGTGAAACAAGAGAACCCTTTCAAGAGAAGGCTTTTCAAATGGTGAATTTTAGTGGGGAAAGGTGAAAAGAGGGGAAAAAAGAAGAGACTGAGAGCGAGCGAGTAGAGGGAGAGAGAGAGAGAGAGAGAGAGAGGAGAAGGGCTGTACATGTACACAACAGATGGGGTGAAGACATAGAAATGAGAGAAGGAGAAAAGAAAATGGGGGGGGGGGGGTGAACTGATTATTTGGTGATTTAGATTTCCCCTGGGCAACAATTTGGTGTCATCAGAGAAACATGTCACACAGTCCCCCCATCAGCACATCAAACAGGGGGAGAGGATGGGGGCTGGGATCAAAGTCACCCCATATGGCTCCACAGACGCTCAAATTCCAACCTCATTACAGGGACCCTTATCACTCATTCCGTCCAACTAGCATACAGCGCCTGATCCCCTCCTTAGGCATTACGTCTCCGTCTTGGATTATTGAGGCAAAATGAATACATCTGCATGCGGTGCTCTTCGGTGCGCGCACACACACACACACACACACACACACACACACACACACACACACACACACACACACACACACACACACACACACACACACACACACACACACACACACACACACGCGCGCGTGCGCGCGCACACACACACACACACACACACACACACACACACACACACACACACACACACACACACACACACACTTATCAGATAGTAGGATTCAGTTATTTTACACATCCATCTGCCTGGTATGGTCTGCCATCTAAAAGAGGTTTCCATGTCAAAGAGGATCTCAAGTATTCTGTCAGTTCAGTTTCAAATATATGAAAGTGGGTCTTGCCGTCTCCTAAATCACTTCCCAGTCTTGGCTTTCAGGGTCTCATCTTTCTTTCATAAAACGCTAAGTGTCTAAGTGTCGTTTATCTCCCAGCAGCACGACTGAATCTTGACCACGCAGTGAAGCAGAAACTGTCTGCCCCCACGTGTGATTCACGGCCCAACCCAAACCGTCAGTTTGAAGTTTGGTTACTCTACCAGAGACAGTGAAAGGTGTTTGAAGGTGGGTGCTCTGTATGAATGCAAGTGACTCATTCATTTCTAACTAACTCTGAAAGGCCAAAATGACGGAACAACATAAAATACAGAACTGATGGGTTTCTCATCCTTTTTAAAACATAAATTCCCCTTCAAAGAATAAACCACAAGTAAGCCATAAGAAGAAAACAAGAGAGAAGAGCAGCCATATGGACCACAAAGTCCTGCACATTAAAGGTGCCATTTAACCGAAACTATTTGCTATGGAACATCCACAACCTGTGTTAAACAGTATGCATAATGGAAAACATATGTAAATATGGAAAGAGTTGCCAACAATATGACCTAACGCTAGATGTTTTACTAGACATAATTCTGCTCTCCTCAAATCACTCTGTGACCTAAGAAAGAAAGTATTGTCAGTTATTTAAACAGACAACACCCAACATGTGGAAAACAGAGACACAGAGTCCAAGAGAACCAGACCTGGCTCTGTGACAGCTGTGTGGATCTGACCCCCCCCCCCCCCCCCCCGACGGACATTTTGGGCCCAGATTCAATTAGTCATTAGATCACGTTTTAATTTCCTCCCCCCAAAAGGCTCTGATACACTCCTGATATAGGACGTCTGAACTCCAGTCCAGCCCAGCCACGCATTCCACTGCTTCTTTTTTTCTGCAAGGAATTCACTATGATCTGCGAAAACAAACCTGACGCACCAAAGCGGTGTGTGAAAATACATATTTGGTAGAGAGGCATGGATGTAGGATTAGAGCAAGGAATACTTTGGAACACTTCTCTCACTCCTCTGGTGTGTGTGTGTGTGTGTGTGTGTGTGTGTGTGTGTGTGTGTGTAGAAGTGCTGCTCAACTGTGCTGAGAACCAGGGCCAAGTATTATTGTGTTTTTTCCTTCCTGCACAACTTCAAATACAGTCCAGATGTTTTAATTTTAAAAAGGCCAGCGTACTCAAAGGTAAGATAGCATGTTAGAAGGCACCAACTGTTGTATAAAGATTTGCCAGGAACTTGCAAATGCTCTCTCTCTCTCTCTCTCTCTCTCTCTCTCTCTCTCTCTCTCTCACACACACACACACACACACACGTAGGGTTAATATACAGAAATAGTCCTCATCACTAACTACCTATATCCAGTCCGTGTTTGAAATAACATTTTGATGAGAGTAACGCACGGGGGTCCAAGTGAGGTAACCTGGATAAACAAAGCCACCTGCTCCCCCCTACAACCAATCAGAAGCCCTGCCCTGTGTTTCAGCCTGCATCTGACGGCGCTGCCCTCCCTGATGCATCGACTATGTTGCTGACTCAACTCCATCCTACTTCCCCGAGCGGGCCCGCTTTGAATATCAGCATATAAAAGCATTCCAGAAAATGCTGAACCAGGAATCCTTTTTAAACCTCGCAGACGACTGTTACACGCACTGCTAATAATGTGGTAGAATCTACCTAGCAAATGTAGGCTATGTATTAGATCCGTATTTTGTTTTAAAACAATAAAATGGCAAACATAGAAAAATGTAGAAAAGAGTAGCTAGCTAACCAACAAACCAGATATCTGAATAGCTCTAGAAGAGCAACGCTCAGCGCGTGACAAGCTCTTTTCAGTAGGCTGAAGTGTTGCGCAACAGCAAGCTATCTATGTCTCTCTTACTATATATACATATAGCCTATATGCTAAAAGGATTAGTCTCATGGGTCGGTTTGCTACAGTAACTTTACATCAACTACATCACATAGTAAGACAAAAACATTAAACATTTTGTAATTAGACCAGCGTAGGCTACTTTTAGATATCCCGAGATCTAATAATCATAAACTAGGCTCTTTTGAGTTGCAATCCATTACATAAGATCCAGTGTACTGGTTTGAGACTACTGACGACTAGTTTAAGAAGTTGTGCTGTTGTCCCTGTGTTAGGCTACATGAAATGACATAATGCGCAAAAGTTGGGCTAAACAACCAGCGCAATGTGTGATCACAGCAACCAACATGTATTAGGCTCCCAACAACATTGCCAAATTCGACTTACAGAAAATTGTCTCCATGAGTGTTATGTTCTTGGCATGTTCATCGCCGTAATATCCTTGTAATTTCATTGAAAAGTCGAATGTCATCGGTAGAATCGGTCCATCTATTCGGTGCCAATAATTCGTTTCGAGGGAGCGCGTTGCCCAACCTCTGAGATCCCAGTTAGACCGACTCTCCTGACTATGTACGTGCGGTGTAACGGTCGCTGGGGTATCTGGGCTATTGTTAGGTGTAGGCTAATGCTGCGCTCTGCGAGGGATCAGGGTGGGGACTTTGCCTCCCCGTTTTGAACTTGCCCCAATAGCCTATACAAGGCGGCGTGTTGCCAAGCTACCCGGGACCCTTGATAAATTGTTGTCTTTGCAAGTGTGAAAGTGCCAGTGGAGGTGGGTAAAACGACCGTTAGAGTGAATTTTTCACACCAAATTGGGTCATATCTTAGGCTACCTAAGATGACACCTGCCGAGAGAGCGCTATTGATGAGAACAGGATGATGGCTCATGCAACGCATAAATAGAAGAGAATGACAGTGAGATTTAATTAGCCCAAGCCATCTCGACAGGAAAAAAACGGCACTTGTGCTCAAAGGCTTTCTCACCCCCAAATTATGCCTCTTTGCGCTTTAATTTAATTAGGCGACGACATCTTGGATTTATACATTTGTAATTGAATTACGCTCACGTGGGGGGTCAAATTAATCAATGAACAAACACGCCAAGTTATCAAAGTATATAGGCCTACACAACAAATGGACAGTCTAGACCGTCCTCCGTAAAAAGAAGATACGGTATTTGTGTGGAAGTCGAATGGAAATCAGAGGCAGCGGGTAGACTACAGTACGCCTTTTGATAAAGAAAACAATGACCTGTAACCATATCTGGGTTATTGATTTACTTGGAAAATTCCCCAGGACTTAAGCAACACTAAAATTGGTCCAAGCCAAGTTAAGAAATAGGCCTTCGGAAGCACTGAAATGTGGCGAGGGAGGCAGAGTGAGAGAGCTCCACCAGCAAGAGCAAATATCAAAACAATCCTCCCCCTCTCATCTTGCTCTTCCTCCACTCATCACTCCTTTTCTACGGAATTACGCTCAAATCTGGCCAAGATCAAAATTCAGCCCCGATTTGATGAGTAAAATGAGATGGCGGGCACGCGCGCGCACCCACGCACCAAACAATCCTCCCACATTCTGAAGCAGAGACAAAACAAATGGACACTGGGAGACTGTCATTAACATGCATCATTTAAATCTGTGGCTGTGGGTGGAATTAGGGCCGCCGGGGTTTAACGACCGTCTGACGGGGGATTAGCACGACAATTGATTATGAAGCCCCTTATAGCGGCACTCAGACCCCCTTGCTCAGACAAAACTATGGCATTGTGGAAGGTGTCTTGATAAAGCAGGGGGGTAGGCTTTTTCCAAGAACGTTTAGTGACAAACCTGGGTGAGTTAATTCAGATTAAGTGGTACACCTCCTAAAGAGCTGTAGTCTATGACTTTTTTCTGTTAACAAAACAATGCCATGGGGCTCTTGTTGTAAATCACGTAGGCTACTTGGAATACCCCCAGGCCTACTCCAAAGTCTATGGATGGGAGGGTATATGCATGCTCAGCTAAAAGTGTAAGTCTATTCTTGACAAATATCTAGGCATTCTAAAGCAGGCCTAATAAGCCTGACACTGATGTGGTCCATCATAAGGAGTGGTGCATGGTAGTAGACATATAGATCATTTAAATGCCTATCAATAGTAGGTCAAAATATGTTATTATCTCGACAATTTCAATTACTCAAAAGCTGCCAATTGAACCTGCATGGTAGGCTAGTTTAAAAGCACTCACCAGACAGTCCTCGTCCGGTCAGTTGGCAGAGAACATGAGCTTTAACCAGTGTGCCTCGCATAGGGTTGAAGCCAATAAGAAGGGTCATTCTTACCTTTGTTAACATGTCAGGGAGAGACATTGTTCTCTCGTTTTCCCAAACTCTGTGGAGGGGCCCATGAGATCATGGTGTTTCCGCGTCAACGGAGGGGCTGGAAACCCAGCTGGATGTACATACAGGATGCCGGCATGAACATTTTGGCGGTCCTGTGGTAGACTCAATATAACCTCCAGTTTTGTGTTTATTTTAATCACATTCAGTTGGCCTATGCACAAACTAGCAGCATACACGAGAACAGATAGACAACTTAGTAGGCTACGGAGAAAGGAAAAATAGAAGGAATTGGGCTACACTGAAAAAAAACGGTCACCTCTTTTTTTCTTTTTAAACCATGTTTTATTATTCCTAATATTAGATGTAGATACACAAGTCAACAAACATTTTCTCTGTTTTGATTCCGTAATGAAAATGCTCCACAGCACACTGACCTCTGGTGGAAAGGTCTGGTATTACAGACAAGTACCTGAAAATGGACAGCAGTAATAGTTTGTAGTAATAAGTAGCAGTAGTAACAGTAGTAGTAATAACAGTAGCAATAATAATCATCATCATCATCATAAGAGTTTTATAATAATTAATCATAGTAGTGGTATTAACAACTCAAAATTAGTTGAAGTCACAGAAGGAGGAAGCAACCCTCCTGTTTAAAAAATAATTAAAAAAAAACATGAGGTGGGTGGATCAGAAGGCTAATGGAGGCTTACAGACGTGCCACTGGATGAGCAAAATACAATCCCCACGAGACAGCTTACCTTATCTGTCTAACACTCAAAAAAAAGGAAGCTACATTTTTTTCCTCATCTAAATCACTTATGTTGTGTCTGGTTCATCTGCATAATGTCAAGTTTGTATCGTAAATGGTTTTTTGAGCTGTATTGCATTTAAAAAAAGACTTTTACTCCTTGCCATTTCCTACCTCACTTGGTGCTCTGCAATACATACTTGTACATTCATCTCACACACCTGCAACACACCTACAGCCTCTGTATGCGTCTGTCCACCATAAATAAAACAGCCTGACCCCCTTTCTGCGGTTCCTTCACCCCACGCTTCACAAATGGCCGATTCGCATCGCTCCTCTGAAACTGGGACATCAGCTAAAACACTTTCATCACTTAAGCACAGGTGTCACCCTTCTAAAGTGTGTATGTGTGCCTGTGTGTGTGTGTGTCTGTATGCGTGCATGAGAATTAGAGATGGACATTAGATGAGACATTTCCTGGTTCATATGGTCAAGATGGACAGCGCATGTTGGAATGAGTGATTGAATGTGAGAGGGACAGAGAGAGAGAGAGAGAGAAAGAGCATGAGACAGCATGAATAAACAGAACCATGGGCATGATTTGAAACTAAACCAAAGCCATTCTGTTAACCTACTGCAACATGTTACCGTCCTAAACCGACCTGTTTATTTTGCCCTTTGTCTGGAGTCACTTGGAGTCATATGGATTCACAACGGACATTCATGCTATACATCACAGTTTTATTTGGCAAACGCTGGGCCTAACCTGGCCCCAAACCTGCAGTAGATTCCTCAAACAACCAGCAGAGGGCCTCGCGTGGGATCAGTGTGGTGAAACTAACCCAAACAGGCAGCCACCACTGGCAGTAAACTCACTTTAACTTTAGACCCATCGGTTCAGCGGCAGATTTTGCTCAGATCCAGTGGAGCCCCCTGTGTAACTCAGCAGGCGCTCGTTGTAGCAAGGCAATGGCAGTGAACGAGCTCAACTCAACCCCCATTAGTGTACGCGTCTCTCCAAACTCCACTTCACGGGAGGGGGGTGGGGGGGAGGACACTGCTACTGGAGTCTCTTCGTGAAGTCTGCCGTCTCACCATGAGGAAGTCTACTGAGCATGACTGAACTGGCAGCTTCTCGTCACACACACACACACACGCACACACAAACACACAAGCAAATGCAGCCTGTGCTGCGTGGTGGTGTGGAATCTGAGGTCTGGCATCTGCTGAAGAAGCCAATCATGGCCGCTGTTCCTGCCCGATGGTCAATGTTTCTGACCGGCTGTTTAACCCGAGAGCACCCTGATCCAATCACCACTCAACATTTTGCCATTTCTAATCACAAAGACAATTCATTCCTAGATCACATACGTGGAGATGGGATAATCTAGAAATGCCACTTGAATATTCTCCTGATTCCCAGATATCTTGGGTAAGTTTGGATTCAAATGTTTAGCTTGTCGTCTCTCTTTCCACCTCACAACTGACCTGGGAAAATAATCAACCAACTGAACACCAGATGAAGAATATAGTTCCTTGGGCCATCTCTGGCCCCTAAAAGGCTTTCACTGTCAGAATTAACTATTGAGTGGGTTGGTTTCTTTCACTGTGCCCTGAGCGCACCACTCAAAAAGGACCCCCCTTTAGAGGCAGGGAAAACAAGTGGGGGATGGATTTAACCGTGACCCCAGGAGCTTAGTCTCATACTCCACTCCTTCACATAAAAAAGGGGCTTCACTGTACAAGGACTCTTGACATCGGACCACAACGTCTAACGCCACGCCACCAAGCGAACGAGTCCCAACGAAAAAAGCAAAGCGAGATGGCTAGAGCAACACAACTCCCAAACCAAGAGGATGAAGGGCAAGAAAAAAAAAAAAAAACGTATGAATGATCATCTGCCTACAAAAATAGTCGAATATCATGCCACACCAGGTAGAGTAGGAACTAATCGCATGCTCCTCTACAAACTACGAAAAATCATCCTCTCTCTATGTGAGGGCAACACGCTGACCATCCTGCTTTCACAAAACACACACACAATTGTCCAGCCCTGGTGTCAGACTTGCCCAATTAAGACCTCGGACCATAACCAACAGGATGACAGAATAAAGTTTTGACATCAACTGACATTCCACGTCGTTCGACAGAAGGCCGAGCATCATCGTGAAGAGTTTAAGGTGCCATGGTAACTCCATCAGGCATTTTAAAAGGGGGAGGTGTCGAATAGCTCGCCACACTCTCTCCTTCCGGTGCTGCCCCACTCTTTCACATTTGACATTCGTGTTTCGATGCCCTTGAGAGAACTACAGTGTGGCACGCCCTGTTTCTTTAATCGTTACAAAAATAGAAGTTCAGCTTTTTTTTTCTGTCTTTTTTTTGCGCCCAGTCTACTGTTGTGTTTTTTCTTCTTCTAATTCTCACTCTCAGAGAATACATTTTCTTTCTGTTTGTGCATTGTCTGATATCCTATCTTTGCTTTTTTACAACAAAGAATACTTCCGAAACAGCTTACAACTGTGGTGGGGAGAGAAGGAAGGGCAAAGGGTGGAGAGAGAGAAGGAGAGTTGTGTGTGTGTGTGTGTGTGTGTGTGTGTGTGTTGGGTGTGAACAGTGAGACTGAAACCTGATGATCAACTAAGAGGAACGTTTAATTAGAAACTTATCATTATCAACTACATAGTCAAGCCAAACAAACAGGAAAAAAAGATGCGAGAAAAAACAAGAAGAAACCCCCTCAAGTCGCACTGTGACCGCTCTCTCTGCACAGCTCTTGACGTGTTGCACGTCGAGTGCGAGTTGTGTGTGTCGGTGTCTGTTTGTGGGGGTGTGGTTAAGGGACAAGCACCCAAGCAGATGCCTCCGAACCAAACTAAAAAAAGCAAACTGTGTGCAAACCACGGCACCACAAGAAATAATAATAATAATAATAAAAAAATAACCTCACCCTCACAACAAACCAAATTATTGACTGTCTTAGGAAAAAATGGGGGAGGAGAAAATAAAGACAACAGACAACTTGAAAATAAAAAAAACGGATAGAAACCCCCTCAAAAGAGAGATAGAAAGAGCATTAGGTTAAGATCTATTCAGACAGAGAAAAGAATAAATCCACTTTAAAAAAATTGAGTCCCCACCCACCCAAATGATGCTGTATTTTGTTAATTCCTGCACACTGCAAAACACAACTGCACCGTTTTATTTTTTTTTTAAAAGAAAACACCTTTGCAATTAAGGCCATTTTCCCTAATGGAGAAATCTGCGCACAAACAGAAACAAAAAGAACAGTGACCAACATGGTCCCACTGTTTCAACCAATCAGATTTTCTTTTCACCTCTTACAACAGGACTATCTATACTTACAATTTCTTTAAATATTTTCTCAAAATCTGCAACAGCAAAAAGATAAATAATAATAATAATGATAATAATAATAACAGTAATAATTATTGGTAATGCAAATAACACCAATACCAAAAAAGAACAAAATGAGTATGTGATCCTTCACAAAGAGAGAGAGAGAGAGAGAGAGAGAGAGAGCAAGAAAGAGAATCAACTGAGAAAAAAAGATGAAAGAAAGAAAAAGATAGAGCAGTGCAGCGAATGGGAGAGTTTAAAAAGAGTGCTGGAGAGCACCTTTCTTCCAGGTGATCTGCGATTCAGAACAGCAGGCCTGACTCACACAACAGCAAGCCTTACCAGATCAGGCACCTCAACATTCATTCGAAAGCGGAGAGGAGTCGAGGGGGGGAAATATCTGGATTACTACACACAGAGTATTTCTAAGCTCCAGGGAAGCTGTTTGTCAATTCCACCTGTGCAACACCCCCCACCCCTCCCACAAAAAAAAATAAAATAAGCATTGTTTTTAAAAAGTGTAGTGGTCACAGCCACTGCTTTAAGACTACAGACCTTACATTTCCTGATGCTCACAAGACTTTCTAATTGGCCAAAAAAATGGCATCTTAGCCAAGAGGCAGGGCTCAACTGATGGAGAGCTGTCTGAAAAATGAAGAGACAATAAATAGATAAAAAGACAGAAATATTGAAGGAGACATCAGTTTGGAGCAACACATTCAGTGACACTCTCTTTGACCGAAACACACAGAAAGAAAGAAAGAAAGAAAGAAAGAAGGAGAGAGAGAGAGAGAGAGAGAGAAAGAGAGAAGGAAAAGAAAGAGAGGGCTAAAATAGAAAGAGAATGCATCTGACTGAGTTGAGAGTGCCTTTTTTTTCCTTTTTTTTTCCTCGGGCTGTTATCAGTTCATTTTGAGTTTTGATGTTGTGGTTGTGTGTTCTTTGCTATTTACGTACAAGTAGTAGTAAGGAAGTTGTAGCTGTTGCCGTTTTTTTTCGTTTTGGTGTCTGACATTGTTGTTGTTGTTTTGTTTATGTTTAATGTTTTGTTTTATTTCTTCTTGCCGAAGAAGCTGAAGCGCTTCTCGCGGTCCTTCTCCTTGCCGTCCTTGTTGCGCATGGTCACGCCGCCGGTGTCGCCGGAGCTGGGCGAGATGGGGGGCATGGTCATCGCCCGGCTCAGGCCGCGGGGGCCACCGGGGGAGTGGTCGCCCGCCCCGCCGGAGCCCGACTGCATGGACGAGTGGATGCCCCGGATCCACGAGCTCATCTCAGGCTGGTGGAGGGAGGGAGGGAGGGAGGGATGGATGGATGGACAGAATAAGAGAGGGAGAGAAAAGGAAGAAAAAAAAGGCAGGATTAGAAGTGGGAAAGTAAAACACAAGAAAAGAAAATCAAGGAGGGCACCGATTGAGAAACACATTTTGAGGATGAGGAGGAAAGGGGAAGAAGGGGGGGGGGTAGACAGAATAAGAGAGGGACCGAGTAATAATAAGAAAGACCGAAGGGTATAGTACAGAAGAGGGGTGAAGGGGTTCAAAACGTGACACAACACTACTCCACACCACCCCCACCACCACACCCCTGGCTGACTCTAGTGGAATAGGGTGAATAGATCCAAACCAACAGAAATATTGCGACCCATGCTGCTAGAATGACCCACAAACGGAAACACGCTAGCTTGCGGTCAGTAGAGGCTTAAGAAGGCTGATCCACTCACCTCGTCCTTGGCTTGGAACAGGAACTCCTTGCCGTCTCCGAGCCTTTGGTCACAGAGAGAAAAATGGATGAGACTTGAGACATTTTTAATAACCTTTAACCTTTTAATAACATGACCTTTAATCTTTCCACTTTCCACATGCTAGGTTATGATCTGCTCTGCCCTCCTATTCCTTCACTGCAGCCCCCCCCCCCCCCCCACACACACACACAAGCTTTTCCTCCACTTCCTTTTCCACATTCCCCTTCACTTCTTTAAGTGACCAACCGTCTCGCTCTCTCCTCTAAATACTCTCTATCACTCTACCAGCAGCACCAAATCACAGTATTTACAATCTGGACTCCTACTTGGTGAGATGTTCTTTATTGCAGATGCATTAAACATCACTAAATGTTTTCCCCTCCTTCTTTTCGTCCTCCGTCTGCTCTCTCTGGTCTTACCGGAGCTTGAAGACGTGTTTCCTCTTCTTGTAGTCGTGGGCGACCTCGCAGGTGGCCTCGCCCAGGCTGATGGGCACCTCGCCGTGGTACGGGATGCCGTTGGAGGCGCTCTTGTTGTCCTTGTAGAAGCCCAGGCTTCCCTTCCTCAGCACGCAGTACACGTTCTGCCAGGATCTGTTCACACACACACACACGCACACAAACGGGAAATGGAGCTCACCATCAGTCCACCCTTCGTCCACCTCTACAGTTATTACACCAGACCTTTCTCCATCCCCTGATATAATCCCATCCACCCCCCCACCCCCCCACACACACACCTGACCTCTCTCCATCCCCTGATATAATCCCATCTACCCCCCCCCCCCCCACACACACACACACACACATCTACACAGTTACTACCCTCTCTCTATCTTATACATGCTGTTACCCCCCCCCCCCCCCCACACACACACACACCTGACCTCTCTCCATCCCCTTCCCCACATTCATTTTTTCTCTTTCTCCCTCTCCTCCCTTCCTCACCTGGTGGCGGCCTTCTTGCTGTGGGACTCCATCTCGTGCTTGCGACACAGCATGCCCTCCATGGCCTCGGTGCCGTCCGCGCTCCCCTTCCCGGGCAGAGTGGCCGACGGGTCGTGCCGGGACGAGGACGGGAGGCCGCTGTCGCGCCCGGGCCCGTTCACCGACTCAGACTCGGAGCCCTGTCAAGCAAAAACGGCCGTCGGGGAGAGAAGTCAGGGCGCGGACCACGGTAGGCAAGGCAAACGAACTGGTAAACAAGCTGGGGAGGCAGCAAGACCAGAGGACAGATAACAGGTGCTGTAACATGGCAACTAATGCTACTGCAAGACTGGTGAAACTAGTGTATCTGTGCTTTTTCGCAGCACTTAAATGATTTAATGTGTTTGCTAAACACAAACATTCACATACACCATATGACCTGCAGTTAAGATTCCACAGACTAAGAGGAAACTATTCAAGACTTTCACAACTATTCACTTGAATTACACAGGCAGTGACTGTACTGATTGGTAATCTGGATGCAAGTGCCTCAACAAAATGTGGTGTATTTACCATTTGCATCTTATGCCGCAGAGTTGCGTTAATTTGATGCGACTGTCCAGGTATTGTCACAAAGGATAGACGAAAGACAGAGAAGCTTAAGCATAAGATGTTCCACACAAACAACAAGCACAGAAAGACTCACAATGCTAGGTACATTGTCATACGCACACAAAGACACAGACAGATACACACAAAAACATCTACAAGAGTTCCACAGACAAACAGACATTACAGGACAATACTGACAGAAGAAGAAGAAGAAGAAGAAGAAGAAGAAGAAGAAGAAGAAGAAGAAGAAGAAGAAGAAGAAGAAGAAGAAGAAGAAGAAGAAGAAGAAGAAGAAGAAGAAGAAGAAGAAGAAGAAGAAGAAGAAGAAGAAGAAGAAGAAGAAGAAGAAGAAGAAGAAGAAGAAGAAGAAGAAGAAGAAGAAGAAGAAGAAGAAGAAGAAGAAGAAGAAGAAGAAGAAGAAGAAGAAGAAGAAGAAGAAGAAGAAGAAGAAGAAGAAGAAGACTGTGGAATGCTTTAAGCCAAAGTGCAGAATTCACATGGAATACTGGGAGAGGTCATGGAATTTTACTGCAGACCAGGAATGACAGTCCACAGACATGAAGTAGCCATGACATGCACAGTGCATGGAAGTTCAACAGACAGGCAAGGAATACTGGGATAGAGGTGGGATACAGGGACAATGAGACAAGCCAGGGGGGTAGAGAGCCAAGAGAGACGGACACGGGAACCGACTGGGACAGCACACTGCACAGGACACGGAGTACTGCAGGGACGAAATCTGTTTCGTTGGAGGAAAACAGATAGGAGAGCTCCAAGCAGATCTCAGTAATATGGATCTAATGGTCAAGGCAGGGGTCTTTTTTTTAGTTTTGAGTTTACGTTCTGTGGCAGCTCAAGAGTTTACAAAATGGACTGAGATATTTCCAAAAGAAGCTCCTTGTCGAGCGTGTTTGTTGTCAGCCACAGTTGTCTGTTTGGCAGCTACACTTGCGGCCATACTTGTTTTCCTCAAAAAGGTCACTACTACACACAAACCACACCTGCTAACTACCCATGAAAAATCCATACAATCCATGGAGACGAAACAAAAGACAAAACATACAAACACCTGCTACGTGACGTGCACAACACATTGCCACATTTTGAGTGATGCACAAAAGACTAATACATCTTCCTGCAATATAAACTGGTATGATTATCATAGATTTAAATACTACCCTTTCCATCTAAAACCTAATGGGCAATCTGAAGCGGATCAGACAATCTGAAGTCTATGTAAAGACTGGGTGCTCATGAGCAGAGCACACACTTTTCCTACTGGGGTGTCAACAGCACCCCCTGATGGACTTTTTAAGATATTACACTTCAGCCAAGTGGTATATCTCTCTATACTAGCTATTAATGAATGAAGCTGATTCATCACTTCATCACAGTTTCTATTTGATATCAATCACATAAAAACTACACAGCTAACCGACACTCACCAACACTGGGACACAGGCTGAGACACAACGAGCCATCTAAAACCACACAGAGCCATATAAAAACCAGACAGAGCCATTTAGAAACCACCATACAAAACGCAAAACAACAAAATCATGTTATTCAGAAGCAAATGGTGAAGCAAATGGAGATCAGAAAAAACATCAGCGCCCTCTGTGGGCCAGGCAGGGTACTGTGGCCTGCGGGATGCTAAGCACAGGCAAGTAGCAAATGGGGGCAATGGCGCTACGCTAGCGCTAGATGCTAATGCTAAGGTACTCACACGTTCCTGTGCCTTGGGCTTAGACATAGGTTTAGACACGGGCTTAGGATCAGGCTTCTTGAGCTCTGACATTGACACTGACAACGACTGCTGAGGGCAGAGAGGCAACAAGAGTGTGTTATTAGCCGTTTGTCATATTAGCACGTGCGCGAGGTTAGACAGCAGTAGTAAAGAAACAGGCACAGCACCTGGAAGAGTGAGTAAACCATTCACATTCCAAAAGCAAACACACACAAACACACACACAGTGAGGGTTAAATTTATGCGAAGCTCACTTTTCTCTCTCACATAGACACACACACACACACACTGACGGATGCCCAGATACTCAGTAAGAGTTGACCATACAGAATGGCATGTGTCACACACTGAAACAGACAAATTATTACTTGGAACAGGAAGAACAGGAAAAAACAGGACAGGACATTGAAAAGAGCGTGTCGTTATGACAGAAAACACACAACAGGACAGTCTCAGAATGAAATGACCAGGACTGGACAGGAGTAAGGAATACAGAAGCTGACTTGCACATATGGCCTTTACTTTCACTGCGGTCACTTGTACACATATCCATCGCACTTCCTCTTACCTGTGAGGTGTCCTGGTCACTGTGAACTCCATTCACAGATACCGACTGATTGAGTGTAGTCTGGTCCAGACTAGTTCTATCAGAAGAGGTGAAAGAGAAGGGGTGAAAGAGAAGGGGCTCGGATCAATTATGGGGTTGATCTAAAATATCGACACTGAATAAACACTAAGAACAGCTTAAATTCACCACAAGGCGTTGATTCTCTAGTCAGGGCTTGACACCCCCCCGAGCATCAAGTGGTACAGTCTAAGGGGGGCTTACCTGGCTGCAGAGTCGTGGGCCACAGTATCTATGTCAGAGGCGACCACTTCAGCTGGGGGTGGTGTAGGAGGTCGCCTTGCTCTCTCCTCTTCCTCTAGAATTCTCAGCCTTTCCTGCTCTTCAAGCTGGAGAAGAGAGAACAGTAGAGATGAGCTGGCTGTGTCTTTCTCTCAAGTTCATTAATGTCATAGAACAGATTCCTTGCAAACATTTTTCCTCATGTCATTTGTAAACATTGATGACGAGTAACTCCCATGTCCTTTCCTTAACTGAGTTTTTAATTGAGTTCACCCATCCCAATCTCTTTCCACACTATGTTCTACTCTTCTATGACCTCATCCCTCGCGCACACACACACACACACGCACACACACGCACACACACGCACACACACGCATGGGTCCCTAACCATGGCGACCCTTATTTCCCCCATCTCTGTCTTCATTACTACTGTACACACACTCTCACTCAAAAACTCCTTTCCTCCTCTTTCTCTCTTTTCTGTCTCTCTCTCTCTGTATTCATGTCATCCATCGGTGTGTGACTGACTGACCGTGGTGAGCTTCTCCAGCAGGGTGAACCTCTCCTCCCAGCCGGCGGCCAGCTTCTCGAAGGCCTCGTGGCGCTTGATGAGGCTCTCCACCTCGTCCACGTTGGCACCCAGCTCGGCCGCCCGCACCAGTGGCTCCTGGCCCGCCAGCCACGACTCAGCCACTGAGGCGTCGCGGCTGAACTGCAGCACCTCCAGGACTGAGGCACGGAGAGAGAGAGGGGGGGATAGAGAGAAAGGGATAGAGGGGGGAGAGAGAGAGAGAGAGAGAGAGAGAGAGAGAGAGGATAAGAGTGAGAAAGAGAGTGAGAGAGGGGATAAGAGTGAGAGAGACAGAGAGAGAGAGAGAGAGGGAGGGGGGGTAGAGGGGGGAGGGAGAGAGAGAGATAAGTGTGTACACTAACACATTGACAGAAGAAAAGGATTCGTACCACACTGTTTACCCTTTATAATCTAAGATTAAGCATTTGGCTCAGTCAGCAATCGAAATATTCATTAATGCAGAGAAGGCATTATTTGACTTGGGAGAGAAAGAAAAAAGAAAAAACAAAAAGAGAGAGAGAGTAAGAGAGGTGGGTAATGGAGAGGAATTGGAGCGCAGAGATAAAGACAAAAGAATGAGAAGGAGACGAGGAGGACAAGTGAGTGTTCGATGAAGAGGAACGAGGGAAGAGGAGGTGATTAATAGACGTAAAGAAGTCAATGATGGACAGGAGGTGAAGGGGAAAAAAAGAGCGGAAGAATAGACAGATGAGTAGATAGGAAGAAAGGATGAGACAGAGAGCCACAGAGTCTTCCCAATGTGGCAGTGAAAGTGACAGAAGGTCTATGGCAGCGTGCGTGAGCCCGCTCCTGGGCCCCCCGACACAAGCAGACACATACCAATCTGCAGGTGGTCCATCTTGTCCTGCCACTTCTGGTTGATCTCGTCTCTCTTCGCCTGGAGCTGGTCCAGCTTCTCCCGGATCTGCACCAGCACAGCACAGAAAAACCACATCACACCAGGGCACTTCTGAACCGCATTCAAACACCCCCCCCCCCACAACACTGCCAAAACCACTTCAAAAAGGCAGAGCCCCACTGAGCCAGATGACACCATGGCACATAAAAACGCCCACAGGGGGGGCGGCGCTGTTTTCCGTATTCCCAGACCACATAAGACCAGAGTCTCTACGGGCCAAGTGCAACAGTGTGGATCCCTCGCGACCACATCAAGGCAGGGCGGCGCTACAATCGCACGGCTTCTGACTGCGACTACAGCGGGAGTGTTTATGGAAGTCAGGGTTCATGAAAGTCAATGGGCCTCATTTCAATGTTCTGCAAGAGAGGTGCACACACAGTGAGGTCGGAGAGTGGCGATGGCGTGCAGTCAGTGCGCTTGTGTGTTTTATGTTGACTGTGGAGGACCCAGAAATGTCTGTGTGTGGGATTTGCCTGACTTGATTTGTCTAGGTCTTCTAGTGTGCGTGTGTGTGTGTGTGCGTGTGTGTCTGCACATGAGAGGTAATTGCATGTGCCTCGTGGAATGCAGTGTGTGCGTGCGTGCGTGCGTGCGTGCGTGCGTGCGTGTGTATGTGTCTGTATGTGAGAGGTAATTGCATGTGCCTTATGGAATGCAGTGTATGTGTGTGTGTGTGTGTGTGTGGGCACAAAGATGTGTACCTCATCTGCCGCGTAGTGGTTTTTGTTGATGAGGGAGTTGCCCCTCTCGTTGCAGGCGGTAAAGCTGTCTGCTCTGGTCTCGATTTCAGACTTGATGTCCTGGTGGTTGGCAATGACCAGCCCAGCAGACGAAACATCCCTGAAAACACACACACACACACACACACACACACACACACACACACACACACACACACACACACACACACACACACACACACACACACACACACACACACACACACACACACACACACACACACACACACACACACACACACACACACACACACACACACACACACACACGTTATTCCTCTTCAGCACATACTGCTATGAATAATAGAAAGACACGCTTCCTGTTTTCCTGTTATCATCACCTCATTGGTCAGTGTCTGCGTCACTCACCTTGGACTGTCGTGTGATTGGATCTGCAGGTTAACCCCGTCCATCCAGAGCATGAGGTCGCGCACCATGTTGAAGAAGCGGAACTTCTCCACGGTGTCCAATAGGAGCACCCGCCTGGACTGGCCGGCAGCCAGAAGCCCCTCCCAGGCCTCGGTGACGGCGCGCTCGTGGCGGTGGATGTCCTCGGCCTTCTCGCCGGCGTACGCCTTCTGCAGGCGGGCAGCGTCGTCCTGCACCTGTGTCACCTGTGGGGGAGGTCAAAGGTCAAGATGCATGAGCTCTCGCATACACAAGTGTTCAAATGCAAGACTGTGAATATACTCCTTCATGCAGTACAGTACAGAGGGCCGTACAAATAAGCACAAAGAGGATATGAACACAAATCATTACATTCAAGAGGATGGTAATGCTCAAATCATTAAATTCAAGAGAATATTAATGCTCAAATTATTAAATATAAGAGGATATTAATGCTCAAATCATTAAATCCATTAGTCTAATGAAGTGGATGAGGACTGACGAGTGCTAACTTTCAGCTTTGATGTCAGATTATTCCAAGATGGATAACTTTCTCATATCCCACATTCCAAACACAAACATGCTCTCCATCCAACTGAAGATAAATCCTCATCCACAGAGAGAGAGAGAGAGAGAGACACACAGAGAGACACACAGAGACACACACACACACACACAGACAGACAGACAGACAGACAGACACACACACACACACACAGACACACACACTCTCTCCTGACCTGTCCGCTGAGTGCCTGGATGTCGTGCTCGTAGGCGTTGTGCTGGCGGTGCAGGTGCTGCACGGTGTTGAGGTCGCGGCCCAGGTCGGCGCTGAGCGCCTCGCGCTTCTCCCGCACCCTGCCCAGCGCCTCGCGCGCGTCCTGGTGGAAGCGGTGCAGCTCGTAGGACGCCGCCAGCATCTGCGTGCGCGTGTCGATCAGCTCCAGCAGGTCGGCCCACGCCTCGTTCAGCCCGTCCTTCCACTCGGCCACGCTGGCGTTCTCCGGGTGGCCCGACTCGATCAGGTCGTCCGCCTGGCCGTTGACGGCGTCCACGCGCTCCTGGCCGATGGTGCTGGTGTCGCGGGCGAACTCGCGGAACTTGTCGCGCAGCATCTGAGGAGAGGGACAGACAGGAGGGGGCGGCCGTGTGAGAGTTTGTTTTAAAGGGACACTTCACCGATTAGCATTAAAGGGACACTGTGAGAGTTTGTTTTAATGACCGGT
This sequence comes from Sardina pilchardus, assembly GCF_963854185.1. Taxonomy (NCBI): domain Eukaryota; kingdom Metazoa; phylum Chordata; class Actinopteri; order Clupeiformes; family Clupeidae; genus Sardina; species Sardina pilchardus. The sequence goes on from NC_084998.1 coordinate 13,770,895, forward strand.
TTGTTGTAATGACCGTTTGTTTGCGATGACCACTGCTGTAAAACTAACTTCACACTTCATTAGGCAGACAGAGAGAAAAGTCTATGGAAATAGTGCAAGTTTGACAGGAAGAGACAGCGAGACAGAAATGAGTATTTGTTCTGCTCTACATTCTGACCCCGCTCATTATTTTGGTGTGCGTGGGCGGGTTTGCGTATTGGACAGTCTTGTCAAACAGCGCTCAATTTTATTTTGTGTGCATGCATGCATGTATAACAGACACACACACAGACACACACACACACACACACACACTGTGATCAATGTCTAGCTCTACCTCATTATTTGTGTGTGTGTGTGTGTGTGTGTGTGACTGACTGTGTGTGAGAGTGTGTGTAGGCATGTTTGTATCAGACAATCCCAGTGACTATGACAAGCACATTGCCCTGCTTTAGCTCATTATTTTGTATGTGGACAGATCACTGTGTGTGTGTGTGTGTGTGTGTGTGTGTGTGTGTGTGTGTGTGTGTGTGTGTGTGTGTGTGTGTGTATGTATGCGTGTGTGTGGCTGTGTGTCTGTGTCTGTGTATGTATGTGTGTGTGTGTGTGTGTGTGTGTGTGTGTGTGTGAGAGACCCAGCCGTACCGTGACGTGCTCGATGTCCTGTCCGAGCTCGTGCGAGCCGGCCACCACCTCCCTCTCGGCGATCCACTGCTCCAGGTCGTCCACCTCGCGCTTGAGCTGCGTGAGCCGCAGGCGCTCCTGCAGACGGCCCCGCCGCTCCTCGGCCAGGTCCTTCAGCCCCGCGTACAGCTTGTCCACCTGCGCCTGACGCAGCGTGATGCGCTCACTACGGAGGAGAGGGAGAGGGAGAGGAGGAGAGGGGAGGAGAGGAGAGGAGAGGAGAGGGGAGGAGAGAAGAGGAGAGGAGAGGACCAAGGGAGAGAGAGATGGACAGGAGAGGAGAGGAGAGGAGAGGAAAGAGGAAAGAGGAAAGGAGGAGAGGAGAGGAAAGGAAAGGAAAGGAAGGACAGGAGAGAGATGGTGTAGCAGATGGAAACAGATAGGAGATGGAGAAGTGGAGAGAGGGATGTAAAGGAGGAAAAAGACAAAAAACTGTTTGAACAGGCCACACTGAATGTCTAGAAATCTATCTATGAGTGTGGATCTATGAAGATCTTGTCAATACATCTCTATCTACACTTAGTCATTTATTTATATGTATTATATACATGTAATTCTATATAAATATTTGTATAACATATATGTGTGCCAGTCTCTGTGCTCACCTCTCGGGGTGCTCCCCGGTGACCATGAAGCGGCTGCTGTTGGCCAGCTGGTGGATGGTCTGGGCGTAGTCCTCCAGCGCCTGCTCCAGGATCTGGTGCTTCTTCACCATCACCACCGCGCTCTGCTCGTCCTGCACCCACAGCACCAACAGCAGGTCAAACGGCTATAGTGGCACACTCACAACCAACCACAATGGCCACGTTTCCCTGATTTCAATAATAGGGATGTATACATGTCCATACGCACACTTTGGTGTGTTAGTGTGTGCTGTATGCAGCCATTGTGCAGTATGTTTATTGTGCACCCCTTCAGGAATGCTCCATATACTCACACAACACCACCCATCGTTATACACATCAAACTCAATTAAATTCCATTTTTATATACACAACATAATGAATATATATTAAGTCCCTGCTAAACATGCATCTTCATCCACATGTCTCAAAATAAACATACACAATCTCTCACACACACACACACACAACACACACACACACACAACACACACACACACACACACACAACACACACACACACACACACACACACACACACACACACACACACACACACACACACACACACACACACCTTGGCCTTCTCCTCGGACATCATGTGCAGCTCCTGCTCGCCCATCCAGGCCTCGGCCTCGGCGGCGTCGGCGTAGAACTGCTGCGCCCGGTTGGCCTCCTGCAGCCGCGAGAAGCGCTCGTCCGTCTCGGCGATGAGCTGCGCCCACTGCTCGCCCAGCTCGCCCAGGCGGCCCTCCAGCGCCGCGTGGCGCTCGGCCCCGTCGCTGCTGCCGTCCGTGCCCGACGCCATGCTGCGCCCGTGGGCCAGGATGTCGTCGATGCGCGGCTGGTGGCCCTGGGTCTCCTTCTGGAGAGTCTGGAGGACACGGGGCGGAGAAGAGGGGTGGAGGAAAAGAAGAGGGTGGAGGCGGCAGGAGCCGGGAAATGAAAGACAGGAAGAGAAAGAGCAGAGGAGGGAAAGAGGAAGGGTGGTGTTAATGGAGGGGAGAGGAGGATCAAAGAAGTAGTAAGAGAAGGCGGAAGAGAGAAAGATGGAGGAAGAGAAGAAGGGGGAGAGAACAGAGGGAGGAGTAAGATTGTGGTCTGATGATCCAAATAAAATGTTTGAAACCGTAAAGGGTCATCCAAGCCAACAGATGGCGCTCTCGTCTCTTTACCTGGTTCTTCTTGATGAGGAGCTGCACACTGGGCAGGTCTTTGCCATGGTCTGTGGAGTTGGCCAGGGGCATCCTCTCCTTCACCCATAACTAAGAGGGGCAGACACGGTCAGTCATTGATTACATTCAGACAAAAACACTAGACGAATCTCTAAATATTAGACGTAGATAACGTTAGATGTTTGTTTTAAGAACTAACTGGGCAGTGTACACAAGATAAATCAAGTCACCCTTTCCAACAACAAAAACAAAAACAATGCTTGAATGTTCCATTTTGTTCCCAAACTACTTCTGCTGATAACATATGGATCTGGAATGTTAACACGGAAACCTTATGGGAACAACGACGACACTCCTAGAAGTCTATACTTTAGTTCAGGATAGTACAGTCAAGTCACCACCAGTTAAGGGCCACCAAGGCTAGTAGCACAGAGCATGTAACGGTCAGCAGACAGAAGCAATGGGAACAACAACGACACTCCTAGAAGTCTATACTTATAGTGTAGTATAGTACAGTCAAGTCACCACCAGTTAAGGGCCACCAAGGCTAGTAGCACAGAGCGGTCAGCAGACAGAAGCAATGGCATGATGATAATGTGATCCCACAGGTGTCCCACAGGTGTTAAGATAAGAGGGGGAACTCACGATCTCGTCCTCCAGGTCTCTGTTGAACTGGTGCGCCTCCTTGGAGGCGAGGAGCTGCTGGCGTCGCTGGTGCAGGGGGTCCTGCAGCTGGGAGAAGCTGTCGGCCACGCGCCGCTGCTGGCCGTCCACCTCCGCTATCCCAGAGTCCTCCTGGGCCAGGGCCAGCGCCTGGGACTGCAGCGACTGCACCTCCTTCTCACGCACCTCCATCTGGTGCTCCAGCATCTGAGAGGAGGACAGGAGGAGAGGAGGACAGGAGGAGAGGAGAGGAGAGGAGAGGAGAGGAGAGGAGAGAAGAGGAGAGGAGAGGAGAGGAGGAAGGGAGGGGTGTGAGATGAAAAGATGGAATGGAGAGAAAAGAGACAACAGGAGAGGAGGAAGGGAAGGGAGGGGAGAAGAGAAGAGGACAGGAGAGAAGAGGAGGAAAGGAGGGATGAGAGATGAAAAGATGGAATGGAAAGAAGAGAGACAACAGAAGAGAAGGAAGGGAGGCGAGAAGAGAAGAGGACATGAGATGAGAGGAGGGATGAGAGATGAAAAGATGGAATGGAGAGAAGAGAGACAACAGGAGGGAAGGTCCCCCAAGACCGACCAAAGAGGAAAGGGTTGAGGAGGAGAGGGCAAACAGAAAAGTTAGCAGGAGAGAACGGCGTCCATCTCATTTTGCCCTCTCTTTCCATTCTGTCCCATCATGCCTACGAGTAATCGCTGTGCCGTACTCAGTGGCGACCAGCAGGTGGCGCACCTGGTGCTTCTTGAGCAGGATGTTGACGCTGGTGAGGTCCTTGCCGAAGTCGTCGCTCTGCAGCTGCGAGGAGAGGTTCTGCAGCCAGGTGTCCAGCGCCGAGCAGCTCTGCGTGAAGAGCTCGGCCCGGTTGGCGTCGAACAGGCACTGGGCCTTGGTCTGCGTGGTGCTCTCCAGCTCCTCCCACTGCTTCTGCAGGCCCTCCAGCGTCTGGCGCACCACCGGCTCCAGCTCGGGCTTCTCGCTCACCAGGGCCTGACCCTCCTGAGAGAGAGAGAGAGAGAGAGAGAGAGAGAGAGAGAGAGAGAGAGAGAGAGAGAGAGAGAGAGAGAGAGAGAGAGAGGGAGAGAGAGAGAGAGAGAGACAGAGAGAGAGAGAAAAAGGGAGAGAGATAGAGAGAGAGAAAGAGAGAGGGAGGGAGAGAGGGGGACAGACAGAAAAAGAAAGAAGGAAAGAAAGAAAGAAAGAGAGAAAGAGAGAGAGTGATTAAGAGAGAGAGATACATTCATTATTGTGGAAAGCTTCTCCAAAAAAAAGTGGCAACAGGTATGCCCACACAGAGGCTAAGGCCACATGGAGGTCTGTCCATCACAGGATGGGGCAGGGCTGCGGTACCTTGTCGATCTTGTCCAGCCAGTCCTTGTTGGAGGCCAGCTCTGCCATGAAGGCCTGGTGCTTCTGCCACTTGCTGTGGAGGTTACGGGCCTCGTCGTAGGACATGTCCTGAGCCGTCAGCATCTTTTCGTTAATCCAGAGAGTGAGCTGGAGGGGACAGAGGAGGATGGAGAGAGAAAGGGAGTGAGGGAGAGATGGAAAGAGAGAGAGAGATATGTTATTGTTAATTTAAATGCAAAGTGAAATCCTGAGTCGGTGTGAGCTTGGTCAGCTGTGCGGCGTCTTCCTTACCTCCTGTCCATCCTGGAGGAAGTGCTGCAGCTCTCTGTTGTCCTTCAGTTTGTTCAGGAGCTCGCTGGCCGTCTCCTTGTTCTTCTGGTGCCTGATGAACAGAGACAGTCAGGAGGAAAGTCTAAATTACTGACACATTTTAAAATCAAGATACCATACCTGATACATCCATCTAGTCAATACAATCAATTTCACTATGTAGAGGTCTGTATATTGTATACATACAAGTAGATATAATCATCCTCCAAAATGTTCTAATGAGAATAAATAATAATAAATAATAAATAGTAAAATAATAATAATAAAATCCGCTCTTCACCTATCCTGGATGGAGTCAGCCTTCTCCTGGATCTTGTCTGCGTTGGCGTTGCCGTCGGAGACGAGGCGGCGGCCGGCCTCGACCACGCCGTTGATCTTCTCCTCGCTGGCCTCCATGGTGGTCATGAAGTCGTCGTGCTTCTTGATGGCCTCCAGCGCCCCCTGTAGGCTGGAGGGCATCTCTGTGTGGGACAGCACATACTCCTGGAGAGGGGAGGCAGGGAAATGAGGACAAGTCTCATCAGAAACTCAGAAAAAAAAAACCCATATTTTTTTGTGAGTTGTCATCAGTTCTCTTATTTCATTCTCTGTGTAGATACAATACGAGTCATTATGTTTACAAATGTCCTAGAAATGCAACGCTTTGTTCGCTAAAACACTGTTTGTAAAGTCTCAGCGCTTTTCTCTGAATGGGCCTCCTTTTCTCACGCAGTCCTCTGTCCCGTTATGCAAATCTATCATTTCTCACTATCACACTCTCCATCTCCCTCCCATTCTTCACCTCAGCCTCCTCCACTCACTCAAATGCTCCACATATTTCTTCCCACACCCACCCCATTTCCACTTTCTTGCGTCTTTTCCCCACACTTGCAAACTCCTCCAACCGAACCCATAATTCACACACACAGACACACACACACACACACACGCACACGCACGCGCACACGCACACACTTACTTTTGCCTCCCTTCATCCTTTTTGTGTCCCTTCCTCTAAATCAGTCATGTCTCCCCCATATCTCATCCATAGACACACATCTGTTCTCAGTCTCTCTCATTCACCCCCTCGTCTCCGGTGTCCTCCCCTCCCTCCCTAGTCTGCCTATCACCATACTTCATACCCAGCCTACTCTCTCACCTGACTGTTGAGGAAGCCCTCGGCCTGCTTGGCGTCCCTCAGGAAGGTCTGGAAGTCGAAGGCCTGGGCCAGCAGCGCGTGGCGGTTCTCCCACATGCGGCGCAGCTCGTGCCAGCCGGTGTCCAGCGCCTGCAGCCGCTGGGCCAGGAACATGTGCTGGGCGTCCGTCTGGCCCTGGGTGACCTCGGCGCCGGTGGCGCGCATGCGCTCGTAGTCCTCGCGGTAGTTGTCCACCTCGTTCTTGATGGCCTCGTGCTGCGCCAGCAGCTGCTCGGCCTCGGCCAGCGACGTGGGGATGTCCTCGGACGCCACCGCCGTCTGCGTGCGCGACAGCCACGACTGGAAGTCGTCCAGGTCGCGCAGGAAGCCCTGCAGCTTGGACGCCTCGCCCAGCGACTCCTCACGCTTCTTCATGGTGGCGTTGAGCTCCTCCCACACGTCCTGGATCTCGGCCAGGCGCAGCTGGATCTCCTGGGCCTGGTCCGGGTGCTCCTCCGTCAGCTTCTCCGCCTCCTTACGCAGGTCGTCCAGCTTGCCCTGCAGGGGGGGGGGGGGGGGGGGGGGTCACAGGGCATCATGAGGAGAACGCCATCTCAAAACTTCACATCATACTGGGGCATGGGACATCACGGTTATACACATATCATTACAAATCTACAAGTCATTATATTTTCCAAAATATTAAATATATTCAAAAAGTATAAAACATATACACACAAAAACAGTTGTAGACTTTTTTTTTAAATATGCACTTAAATATGCACTTTAAAAATAAAAATAAAAATAATAATAATAATAATAATATAATATAATATGTTTAACAGTTATTTAATATATTTAAAAGTTCACAGTTTAATATACGTATATTAAAAAATCATCTTGTCTTTACCCTCCACTTTCTATGTTCATTTTCACTTGTACCCAATGATTTATCCTACTGTTGTTTAGGTTGTTATGTATTGTCCACCAGCATTCCTACATTCCTAGAATATTATTACAGGTCTGGAGAGCATCATTTGTCATTGAGCAGAACACTATACTAGCTGACAGGAAAGGATACGTTGTCCAGATGCACTTAAAGTCAGACATCGCGCAACAAACTGTCAGTATGTCAGACATCCTGTCAAACCACTAGAGCCCTGTCAGCATATTTCTAAGGCATCAATAGCCTCTGTAGAATGTGATCCTTATCAGGGTGCCGTTCCCCTTCAGTCTGGGGAATCTCTAACCAAAAACAGTAGGAATCACTGATAACGCTACAAAAAAATAAAAGAAAATGACATTCAGTGGGTCTTTATTTGACTTTACTAAGATGGTGTTGACTTTCGAACGCTCTCTGCGAATCTTTCTCTACATAGAACCTCTTTTCACTGTTGACTCATACCGATGAATATGATAATAATAAACACACAAATTTGCATCCTAGGGTACAAACAAGTCTGTATTATTAAATCTGAGCCACACTACTTTTGAGTTCTTCTCACAGGATGTTTCTCAAGGCTGCATAATGTAGCGTCTGGCCTCCCACCCCGGCCCAGCCACAGTGCTATCCATCACGAGGCTGCCGCTAATGCTCCATGTCAAACTAAATCATATGCTGTCAAAGGAGCATGTCAACACGTCCCCCCGTATCCAGCAGGCATAATGAGTTCCTGCCACACTGGGTGGAAACAGGCTCGCTCTTTCTCCAGGGAACATCTTGTCTCCGCCTTGGGTTTGTATTACCTGTCTGGCAAACCCTGCAACCCATGTGTCTTATTCACAGGTCTAATTTAACCTGATGGGCCATGTAATCTGTAGTTCGGTCTGTGGTGGTTTTTTTTTTTTTTTTTTGCCTGCGTGATCGCTGTTGTTCTCAGGTGTGCTTTTACCTGTACACGTAACGTCTGGTTCAGACGGGTGATCTGCCTGTGTAGGGCTAACTTCACCTGTAGTCTGAACTCTCAGATTTGTGAACGTGCGACCGATACAACCTTTGGCGTAACTTTCGGTCTAAGGTGTGCTTTACCTGAGAGTTGTGTGCAACCTGTAGTCTCAGGTCACCTCTATGCCTTAGGTAAGCTTCGGTTATCATATGTCCTTCGCTAGTGGTATGTGCGCTTTACCTGCCTAGTCTATGAAACCTCTAGTTTCAAGGTGTGGTTTACAAAGGTGTGGTGTACTTGTATGACCTAAGGCATGATTTTCCCATAAGGTCGCTGCGTGGTATTGTTTTCAGAAGTGCTTCACCTTCACGCTCTACCTAACCTCTGGTTCTCAGGTGTGCCTTACCTGAATGGCCTCCAGGTCTCGCTCCATGCCGGTGAGCTTGCGCTGCAGGGCCATGACGCCGGCCAGGTCGTTGCCCAGGCCCTGGGTGGACTCGATCACCTTGGTCTTCTCCTTCATCCACGTCTGGATCTCGTTGCACTCCAGGTGGTAGTTCTGGATGTTGAGGGCCGACTCCAGGGCCTGCTTCTTCTGGTCGGCCAGCCCCTGGAACTCCTTCCACCTGAGGAGACACAGCAGGACAGTCAGAGGAGGAGGAGGAGGAGTTAAAGCTTTAGTCTAAGGCCATATCAGCATCTATGGCTAGCTATATCATGGCAAAAAAATACATATAATACATCTAAATAAATACACTTATTATATGGCTCTCTAGAATGTTGAGGGAGCTCCCATTCACTTTGAATGGGCCTCTCAACGTTCTACCGGTCCGTTATATTTGCATAATGACCGCTCCGAAGGTATAATGACCGCTGCCAATGGCAACGGGTTCACTCCGCTAGTTGTTGCGGAAGCTACGAAACGGTAGCCAAGTCATTGCTAAAGACACATTGATATACGTTTATTTTCTCGTTTTGGCAAGTAGCCATACAATAAGCGCGATAATGTATAGAACGCCGGTCATTATCTGAAAATAATTCCCTTCAGTACGAAGCAAAACCCCTCCGCTGCGCGTCGGGGTTCTGTCCGTCCTGTCGGGAATTATTTTCCGATAATGACCGGCGTTCTATACATTATCCCTTACATAATACATCTAAATAAATTACAGATAAAAATGTGAAATTACACAGATTTACAATAAGATTTGGTAAAAAAAACAAAAAAAAACAAGAATTTTATGTTGTGTGCGTGTATTATAAACATGTTGTAACAGCATCTTAACATATACTGTGTGGAAGTGTGTGTGATGGCTGTGTGTGTGTATGCCCACAGACCTGTTATTGAGCTGGTCTTGTGTCTGGTTAATCTGGTCTTTGCTGCGGTCGTCAGACTTCAGCAGCTGTTGTGCCACCTGGTTGACATCTGTCACGCGAGTGCCCAGATTATTCATCTCTGGCTCCAGAGTCTCAAACCTGGAAAGCAAAAACAAATAGCAAAATCCAATCAACCCACAAACATATCCAAGCCCAAACACATCATCTGCTCCCCAGATATGAGTCATCCTTCACCTCATCTCTTCTCGATGCATACACTTATCTGACACTAGAGGGTGCTATTTGTCATATAATTATTAATCAACACTGTTTGCCTAAGTCATTGATCTTCATTTGTTGAGATCAACTTCAATCTCCCAACCCTTCCCTCATCTTCTCTCACTCTCTACCCGTCCCTCATCTTCCCTCTCCCTCTCTCCACCTGTCCCTCATCTTCACTCTCTCTCTTTTTCTCTCCTTCCCTCATCTTCCCTCTTTCCCTGCCCTTCCCTCATCCTCTCTGTCATTCTCTCATCTTCCCTCGCTCTCTACCCTCCCCTTTCTCTTTTTTCTCTCCTTCCCTCATCTTCCCTCTTTCCCTGCCCTTCCCTCGTCCCCTCTCTCCTTCCCTCATCTTCTCTCTCTCCCACTCTCATTCTCTCATCTTCCCTCTCTCTACCCTTCCCTCATCTTCCTTCTCTCCCTCTCATTTCCTCATCTTCCCTCTTTCATTTCCCTCATCTTCCCTCTCTCTCTACCCTTCCCTCATCTTCCCTCTCTCTTTTTCTCTCCTTCCCTCATCTTCCCTCTTTCCCTTCCCTTCCCACCCTTCCCTCATCTTCCCTCTCTCTCTTTTTCTCTCCTTCCCTCATCTTCCCTCTTTCCCTACCCTTCCCTCATCCTCTCTCTCATTCTCTCATCTTCCCTCTCTCTCTACCCTTCCCTCATCTTCCTTCTCTCCCTCTCTCATTCTCTCATCTTCCCTCTTCCACCGCTCTCATTTCCCTCATCTCCCCCTCTCTCTCATTCTCTCCTTCCCTGGTCCTCTCTCTCTCTCCCTCACCTCTGCTGCACCACCTCCAGGTCCTCCAGCTTGGTGGGGATCTCCATGGTGTGGAGCCACTGCTCCTTCTCCTCCACCCACAGCTGGCAGGCGCCGGCCTCGCTGAACATGCGGTAGAGCGCCAGAGCGCCCTCTAGGGCCCGGCGCCGCGCCGACGACAGCGACTCCAGCTCCTCGTAGCGCTGCTCCATGGCAGGCAGACGGCCCTCCACCTGAGAGAGAGAGAAAGAGAGATGGAGAGAGAGATGGAAGGATGGAGAGAGAGAGGGATATAGAGAGACAGAGAGAGGGATAGGGAGAGAGAGGAGAGAACCAAAGAAATAGCGTGTGAAAAGGAACCGAGGAAATAGCATGAAAGAGAATGGCACCGATACAGTGCAAGAGGGATAGAGAGACAGAGGGAGAGAGAGACAGAGAGAGAGAGAGAGAGAGAGAGAGAGAGAGAGAGAATGATATAGGAAATGAGAACGGAGATGGAGATAAGATTTTTATTGCAGGTTTAGTTTAGGTGTCAGTCTGTTTATTACTTTGGCAATAAAAAGAAAGATATTGCCCTGCCAGTAAAAGCAATTCAAAGAATAATTTCATAAACATTTATGAATGCATGTGTGCTACCTGCAGTGTGTGTGTGTGTGTGTGTGTGTGTGTGTGTGTGTGTGTGTGTGTGTGTGTGTGTGTGTGTGTGTGTGTGTGTGTGTGTTACCTGCGGTGACTGCGCGAAGGTTGCGGGCAGTGCGAGGGCCTGCTCATGCAGGGAGTCGATGAGGGGCCGGTGGCTCTGGATCTCCTCGTCCACCTCCCTCTGCTTGCGGGCCAGAGTCTGGGTGGAGAACTCGTCGTGCCCCACCTCCGGGCTGGACACCTGTGGCCCACACACAACACGCACTTTACTTGCACTGTCACATGACCAATACTACACACTTGCAGTATAATAATGATCAACACCCTCTACTAAACGGGTACTACCGAGGTGCGTTCAAATTCACAAACAGGTGAATGTTTTAGGTATCATTAATTTAAATTTAAATTTCAATTAAATTTCAATTTCAATTTAATTTCGCTTATAGAGCGCCAAAACATTACACATGTCTCATGGCGCTTTACAGAGTGTTAAACATTCAAAGAGAGCCCATGAGTAACAGGGGCAAGGAAAAACTCCCTAGAATTGGAGATACATATAGGAAGAAACCTCAGACAGATCCACGACTCAGGACTCATTATCGTTATCATTATTGTCATCATTCTAGGTGAGAATGCCCCGTAACACTTCAGTTACTGGTGGCTTGCTTATTATTGGCTTCCACAACATGGCTGGTGTCTGTGTTGGTGGTGGCGGCAGTAGCAGCAGGGTCACCTGTCTGAGTGTCTCCATGATCCAGGCCTCCATGTCGTTGGCATCGGTCTGGAACTGGTGCAGGGCCACCGACTCCTTCAGATTCTGCTCCCTGAGCAGGGACGTCTGGGGCGAGAGGGTCAGAGAGGGGGGGAGGACAGTGACCGAAAGCGAGGGACAGATAGAAGAAGAGAACGGGAGAAAAAAAGATAAAAAGGAAAGGAGGAGGGCAGAGAGTGAGACAGCAGTAGAAGTTCAGTCTCCATGGAGACGTTCAGCCTTCAGTACATAGTGCTTCTAATTAGAAAAGCCATTACAATCTGTTGTTTTGGAGAGGATTACACATTCATTAAACATTGGACACAGCTGAACAAATTCAGCCCAATGGATCTGTTTTAAGTCACTAGCAAATGGCTTTTCCTCCATCTCTCTCTCTCTCGCTCCTTTTTTTCATCCTGCTAATGCTCCTTCTCTCCTCTCAACCCTGCAGTCTGTCCGTCTCACTGCTAAATACTCTATTAGCAGATAATCCTCAACTCCCACCATCACGCACACTGGAGCGGACCTTCATGCTATTCTGCACCCATTACCTGTGCTGTACTGTACTCAATCTCTCAGTCTCACCGACTCATTCTTCGCCTTTCAGTCTTCCACTGTTCTCCTTGTAATCATTCTGACATTCAAATCCACTTGCTTCACATTTGCATTCATTTCATCCAAATCGATTCCAGTTGTGGAACAATAACATCTCTTCACGTTCCTCTCCATTCCTGTCGTTCTATTTGCCATTGTTCCACGCTATCTATTGTTCTATTGTTCTACTGATGCACTTCCCTGTCCCGGTACTCACCTCCTCCAGGTGAGCCCACTGGGCGCGCACGTCGGCGATCCGCTCGGTCACCTCGCTGGCGCCGGAGTGGCCCTCGCGCACCAGCTGCTCGCCGGCGGCGATGCTGTGGCCCAGCGGGCCGTAGCGGGCGGCCATCTCGTCGCGGAAGGCCTCGTGCTTGCTGAGCAGGTGCAGCGCCGAGGACAGGTCGCGGCCGCAGTCGCCGCCGGCCAGGATCTGCTCCTGCTCGCGGATCCACGCCGCCTCCTCGCCCAGCTCCCACAGGAACTGCCACAGGCGCCGCGACTCCTCCAGCCGGGCGCGCCGCGAGCCGGCCAGCAGGCCCAGCTCCTCGTAGGCCTGGCCCAGCTGCACCTCCTTCTCGCTGACCAGCGCCGGGTCGCACGGCTTATAGACTGGACAGGGGAGAGGGAAGCAGGAGAGGGCGTGAGTGGACGTGCCAGATTCAAGAGAACTGTTGTTGCTGTGTTCAGTGTAAGTGTCTGTGTGATTGTTGTATGCCGCATTATATAGTGTGAAAATGTTAATGCATGTGTATATATATGTGTGTGTGTGTGTGTGTGTAGACATTGTGTATACATGCCTGTGTGAAACATACATACTGCTTTCATGCCATTTCTGAGCCTCCAACACACTAAAACTCTGCTACTGATAGGTTACTGTAATATGTTGCTCCCTGGCCTGTATAGTTTTTCTGTATGTGTGTGTGTGTGTGTGTGTGTGTGTGTGTGTGTGTGTGTACACTCACCCTGTCCATCGGATGTGAAGCGCTGTGCATTGGCCTGCACCGCTTTGATCCTCTCGGCCTGAGCGGAGATGTCGGCCTCCACCAGGTTGTGCGTCTGCAGCAGGTCCTCCACATCGTGCAGGTGCTTACCGCTGTCCTGACTCTGGAGCCGGCCCTGTACACACACACACACACACACACACACACACACAAAGAGGAAGTCAGCTCACAGAGCAGCAGATAATATTAAAAAAACAACCATGGTTGCCATGGTTGCCATGGTTAACAACAAATACTAACACAGGCGTGTGTGCTGTCGTTTACTGTTTCAGTGTTATGGCAACATCTCCAAGTGCGGTGTCATTTCAGTCATACACTTGTTCAAAGTGAAAACTTCAGCAGTTTGCCAGTGACAGTTAGAAGAAGAAAAAAGGTGTGAACCTAAACTATTTTAGTAGCACGATGATATCTATCTCGGGGTTTATGGCCTTTAGAACACAGAACCTGTCACCTGTGTGAGAGTTTCCGTGTGGGATCCACGTCCCTCATTGCCATGATTTCATTGGCCTGCGCTGTGTCTGTGATATACTTAGATCCACTTAATCCTCAGCTTCACTCTTAAACTGTTAAGCTACCCTTTTACTGATGTGGGCTCTACACGTCACCCGTCTGCAGTCTGGATGTGCGCGCGTACTTTTAACTAGGTCTCTGGGCTGATCACTCTTTCATCTTAAGCTCTTCTCTGGTGTCGTGTGCCTTCATGTATGTGTGTGTTATCTCCAGGTGTTGGTGTCCTGTCCTGTGTAAGTATCCTTGCAGCCGGTTTCAGTATCAGATGATTATATATTTCAGGCACATGAAAGCGTACCTTTATCAACATGTTTCTGTTAGGCAACAGAGCCTTCATGCAAGTGATGCTTATGAGCATACTTTGTGAACACTCTTAAAAAAGGGTTCCTGGAGTGCTATATAAAACCATGCAGGTTTTTAAAAAAACATTAGGGGTTCCTTTGATTAACCCTTCAAAATGGCTTAAAGAACCATTTAAGGGTGCCATACATGAATCATGCAATAGAACCATTTTTGGTTCTATATACCTGCAATTTCCCGACTATTAGTAGCTTACACATTGATTTTGCTAAATTTCTTCCGCTATGAGGTTAATATAGGGGTGCAATTAATATGGGGTTAATATGGTTGTATTTCTTTTAACTTGCATAAAACACTGTCCTGCGGCTTATACACAATGCAGCTTATATGCAGGGAATTACTGTAGCACCATATGAGTGTAGTCTTCTGTGTGATCATTGTGTGTATTGTGCTGGCACACGTGTGCGTAAGGGGCGTGTTTAAACCCGTTGCCATGGGTTACCTTCATGTCGGCCATCCAGTCCATGATGTATCTCATCTCCTGCAGGAGGCGCTGCAGGTCTCGGTGGGCGTTGAGGCGCTCTCGGCGGGCCGCCAGCAGCTCCTTGAGGTACTCCCAGAGGCGCAGCACGTTGTCCCGGCGGGCGGCGATGCGCCGCACCTCGTGGTAGCTCTCCTTCTCCAGCTCGCGGGCCACCGCCTCCACGGCCGCCACGCGCTCCCCGTACGCCCCGATGTCCGTCTCGATGGCCTCGTGCTTCCGCGTGGCCGCCTCCACCGCGCCCAGGTCACATCCGAAGTTGTCCTGCAGAGAGAGAGAGAGGGAGAGGGAGGGAGAGAGAGAGAGAGAGAGAGGGAAGGAGGGAGAGAGAGAGAGAGAGAGAGAGAGAAAGAAAGAGAGAGAGGTTGAGGGAAGGAGGGAGAGAGACAGAGGGAGAGAGAGAGAGAGAGAGAAAGAATGGGAGGGAGGGAGAGAGAGACAGAGGGAGAGAGAAAGAAAGAGTGAGGGAGAGAGAGAGAGAGAAAGAAAGGGTGGGAGGGAGGGAAAGAGAGACAGAGGGAGAGAGAGAAAGAAAGAGTGAGGGAGAGGAAGGGAGAGAGAGACAGAGAGTGAGAGAGAGAGGGAGAGTGAGAGGGAAAGAAAGAGAGAGATAGAGAGAGGGGATGGGGGGATGGGATTAAAGAGCTTTAGAGAGGTGGTTGACATCACAGCTAGTGGACTGCAAAGCGAGGTCTAAATGTGCTAAATGCAGTACTATTATGTTGCTGCTACTGAAGTGCGCGCATATCAGAATATTACTGAGCTGGAAATGGCCCTCTAAAGGCTCTTGTTCATCCATAGAAACAAATGCTGGCGGGTCCCCCTTAATCTGTCACATTAATTCCCTAAAATTACCCGGAGATTCTGGCCCGAAGCCGCTGTCCATTTGTAACGGAGAACCAAAATGTAGTGTTTCATCCACTGCCCACTCGAGTCCATAATTAGAGCCTGGCTGGCAGTTGGTGTTCTCTCTGCAGTCCTGCTCTATTTTTGACTGGGACAATCTCGCGGAACACGGCGAAATGTAATCCCTGTTCCGATGTCTTTCGGCACCTTTAACAATTCAATGATGATTGAGCGCCGAGAGAACATGCCGGAAAGACGAGCGTTATTTAGGGAGAGTGTGGGTTCGAAGATGGCGGATGCCTCCCGACACCTTGGGCTTTTGGGAGGGGAGATGAGGGAGAGGTCCACGAGACAAGATCAAGCTGTGTCCAGTTTGTACACCTCTTTTATCTCTCATTTAGTCTGCTTTGGCCCTCTCTGATCTCTGCTCTCTCCTCTTCTTCCTCTCTCCTCCCCCAGCTCAGCCCCATGTGTTCTCTTCCACTCAGGGGTTCCTCGCTCTGCTCCACCTCCACCACACGCCGTCTTCTTTTCATCTCTGCGCCTCCCTCCCTCTCCCACCTCCTCTCTTCTCTCTTCACGTTCCCTCTAACTCTCATCTTCCATCCTTCTCTAACTCTTTTTCTCTCTCTGCCCTTGTTCTCTATGCTTTCTTTCTTCCTGTCTTCTCTCTCTCTCTCTCTCTCTCTCTCTGCCTGCCTTCTCTCAGCTGCTCTCCCTCCCTCTCTCTTTCTCTCCATATACCCTCCTTCTCTACTCTTTCTTTCTTCCTGCCCTCTCTCAGCTGCCCTTCTTTCTCTCTCTCTCTCTCAGTTCTTCTCCTCTATCTCTACACATCCTGTTCTCCCTCTCTCTCTCCATCTCCTTGTTGGTGCTGC
>NC_084998.1:13789615-13794615 GCF_963854185.1 Sardina pilchardus
CATTCACATCTGCAGAGGGGAAGAGATGGGGGGGGGGGGGGGGGAGGAACCAGGGAAGGTGAGGGAGAGGACACGAGGAACGAGGGAGGGTGAGGAAGAGGACATTTCAAGCTCTTATTCACCCACGTACGTACACACAAGCACCAAGTTATTCAAAAGTCACCGAAGGAAACCTGAGTCCTGCATCTTTCTCTCTGTGTGTGTGTGTGTGTGTGTGTGTGTGTGTGTGTGTGTGTGTGTGTGTGTGTGTGTGTGTGTGTCTTCAGATGCCTGCTGGTCTGCTCCCATTTGCCCTAGGCGTTGTCGGTAAGCACGCATATCTTCAAACCTCATCAGACTGTCCAGCGCGGGCATGCCTGCAGTGCCCCCACGCCCACACACTCGCCCGTCTGACCTGATCTGTCCACTGCCTTTACTTTGCACTTAAGCTGTAATTAATTCTCTTAATCCTCAAAGTTCCAACGACAACTGACTGACCATGGCTGTCTGCAAAAGTCTCTCTCTTTCTATATCTCGCTCTCTCTCTTTCTATACAGTATATATATGTGTATGCGTGTGTGTGTGTGTGTGTGTGTGTGTGTGGTCCTCTTTGATCATGTGTGGAGCCTCCATGGCGAAAGAGGATTTTGAAGCTATTGGAGGCGTAGCGTGCTTAAACTGCACCAAAACTGCTTCAAAAGAGCTGAATTAGTAGCATCAGTAGGACTTTGAGCCCAGATTTAACCCGGGCTAGTTGGATCAGTTTGTGGAGTGGCAGGAAACAAGATTGTCGTTTCCCGCCCATATTCCGTCCACGGTCCCCCCCGCGGTTGTCCAGAAGAAGTGGTGTGTTCTGATGCAGCGGGCAGTCTTACCCTCGGGGTCCAGTAGCTTGGTCAGTCCCAGCTCCTTCTCGGCCACGTTAAAGGCATTCTGCAGGTTATAATGAGCGTTGGAGCGCTTCAGGTTGTCAAAATTGATCAGGTCCGATCTGCAGGCCGAGAAAGAGAGAGAAAGAGAGAAAGAGAGAGAGAGAGAGGGAGAGAGGGAGAGAGAGAGAGAGAGAAAGAGAAAGCGAGAGAGGGGTAGAGAGAGGTATAGAGAGAGAGAGAAAGAGAGGAGATAAAGGGATGGAGAGGGAAAGATGCCAAATTAAGGAAGAGTTCAAGTGGCTGAATGACAATAAAGCCAAGGTCACTGGAGGAGCACGCTCAGTGTGCTCAGTAGAAAATGCAATAGGGTCTCATGGTGAAGGGAGCTAAGCAGCATTACACTGTAGCATTAACTGGCATTAACTGTCCTACTAATGAAAGGAGATGCTCTGTGTGTGTGTCTATGTGTGTGTGTGTGTGTGTGTGGGTGTGTGTGTGTGGGTGTGTGTGTGTGTGTGTGTGTGTGTGTGCACATCAATGCGTGTATGTCAATAAGTGTGCCTTTTATTTTAATGTAAAGTCGATTCTGAAGTGCAGCAATTATCAAATGGAGACAGAAGGTGCCTTCGTCTGCCACATTTTAATTTGCCCTTAATTGAGACGGTGTAAGACGAGCCTGTGGAAGTGGTGACTTGCATCAGAGAGAATTTTTAATGTGGAGCCTCTGAGTGATGCAGCCAGCTCGCGTCACTGACCCGGGAACAGTTCTCGGCGAGCTACTAATGCGGATTCGCTGATTTGATTGATTTGGCTGTGCGGTGACAGCACAGTGATGGAGGAGGACAGGGTGGGGAACCAGGCTGAGTTTGTCACTGCGCTTGGAACACTGTGGGTGTCAAAAAGCACCAGCGACTGTAGCGATGTTGATGTTTTTCGGCACAACACTTTAAAAAAAACCACGTTTCGTCCACGAGACGACACCTCACAAGACCCACCAACAGAGGGAAGCAGCGAGTCAGGCTTGTGGCTCATGGATGCAGTAACGGAGAGAGGGAGAGAGAGGAAAAAAGAGGAGAGCAAGATCTTATTCTTCTTATGTAGGTCAACTTATTCCTGCTCCTCTTTTTCTTTCCCTCCGTACAGCCCAACTGCTGCTGCTGCTGCTGAGCCACTGACTGCAGCGCATGTGAATTTAGAGAGGCGGAGAGAGGGATCAGAGAGAGAGAGGAGAGGAGAAGAGAGGAGAGGAGAGGAGAGAGGGATGGGGCCTGGACCAGAGACGGTAAATCGTCTAGACAGATGGAGGGTGGCTTCACAGCAGCCTTTGCTGGGACCAAAAGAAGCCAAATTACCCGCACCAAAAAAAAAGGCAACACAAAAAGACTTAAATTTTTTTTTTAAAAAACCCTACTGAAAGCTTTGCGTGATGGAATCTGTGCGTGACTGACTTGTGTGTCTGAGCATCCATTTTGACAGGCTCGAGCGTTTTGTGGTGGCAGCCCTCGCTCACGCACACAAAAGACAGGGGCTTGTACAGCTCACTTAAGAGGGCAGCCAGGCACTCTCCCGATACACACAGCCGGCTTTTAGAATTAGTTCCGTGCGCTGGCTGCGCCATTCGCCGAGAGTTCGGGGCAGCAGCCGGTGATATATCAGGCCCGACAGCTGAGGTGTTCGGGAGGGTTAATGAACTTTAGAGATAAAACTCAGCTGCTGCAGTAGCAGTGGCGGTAGCCTGCAGCTTATAAAGCCCTGACTCTAATGATTATTTGAGTTATTGGAACACTGTTAATGTATGTGCTGAGAGGGATGATTGGCAGTTTTACGCCAGGGGGGCCCACTGGCGATGGGGTAGAAAGGGCGAAAGGAGAGATTGCGTGTGTGTGAACATGCGTGTGTGTGTGTGTGTGTGTGTGTGTGTGTGGGTGGTTGCATGGGTGTGCACATGCTTCTAGAATGTCTTGTGTGTGCTTGTCCAACTGTGTGCTTGCTTTTCTGTGATCTAGCCAAGTAAATGTGTGTGTGTGTGTGTGTGTGTGTGTGTGTGTTTATTGATTACCTGTGTTTGTGGACGATGGCGTTGAACGCGAGGCCATCTCTCCAGCTGGTGGTAAAGTTGTGCACATTGACATTGGGATACCTGAAGAGAACACAAGTCTAGTTAATTTTCAACTCAGAGTGCGTTTCTGTGTGTGTGTGTGTGTGTGTGTGGACTATCACTATAACAGTTCTTAATTCGGGTACACTAAGCGAGTGTCTACAGACTGCTTGAATCCCCTATCAGTAACTGCTTTCAAAACACTCATTTAAAGTCTGTATCTTAATTTCTCACCAAGCTTCTTTTCTGCCCAAATGCTCTCATCCCTCACTTCTCTCTCCTCCTCCGCCACAACACCTCTCTATCTCTTCATCTCTTCCTACATGTACTAACGACCTCACCTCAGTCTTCCTCCCTCTGCCTCAAGCACTTGTTTCTCATCTATCTTCCTCTGCTTTCTATTCCTCCTTCACTCACTCCCCTATTCTTTCCCTCCTACACTCTTTCAGTCCTGTCTTTCTTGTCTTTCTTTTGCTTTCTTTCCTTCTCTCTACATCACCTCGTCATACTATCTTTCATATTTTCATTTTCTTATGCAAATTCAATTTCAAATCCTCTCTACTGGCGTGATGTTTCCAAAGCAGTGATGCCAAGCAAAACTATGTGTTTAATAAACACAACGGCTGAAGGTTAGGCTTAGTGTGTGTGTGTGTGTGTGTGTGTGTGTGTGTGTGTGTGTGTGTGTTTCCGTGCTCTGCCCTCTCTTACCCTGCGGTCTTCATCTGACACCAGAGGAGCAGCGCGTCTTTGGCCGACTTCTTCTCCTTGTTGTCCTCTGTTTCCACGCTGATGTCCTGGATCTGCACAACACACACACACACACACACACACACACACACACATTTAGATCCCACGCACATGTAAACCCTCAGCAGCACGGCTGGGCCACCGGTCAGCCCCAACAGAGGACACTGAGACACAGAATGCCACTCCGCTCATCTGGACGTTTACATCTATGCTTAGTCATTTAGCTGACGCTTTTCGTCCAGCAACCTCAAAACAATCGTGATAAGAGTGCCAAAAGAAGACATTAGTCTACCAATAAATAATACCTTGCATAAGAAATGAACCAGACGACGACAGTTCAGAGTCGAGTTAAGCCAAGGAATGTGGACAAGACAAGGACATCAGATAAAACCTAAAGTCTCTTTCAAGTTTCAAATCTTGGCAGGACCAGAACTTCTAGAAAGTTCCACTAAGCAGCTATGACAAATGAGGCGGCCCCTTGTATTTCCAAAGACTACCGCAGGCCATTACGGCAGCTCACCTGACAGGTGGCAGGAAGCCCATTTCTCTTGTCTCGACATCCCTTTGCTGATTGTGAGAATCTTGTCAGAGTACAAGAAACCACCGCATACTATACAGACCACAAGGCCACTATGGATATGAGTGATGATAAAGCCAACAGATGACCACAGAGAGAGGCCTAACCTGAGGACAAGTTAACCGAGAGAGTTATTCTGAACACGCAAAAACCAGACATGGGCACAGGGAAATTTATGGAAAATGTAAAAAAGTTCAAACTAGATCATGATATATCAGGATATTTTTGGAGACACGAAACGACGATATGAAAATAGCACTATTCACCACAGTTTTCTCAGCCACAAGTCACGTCGGCTTACAGTCTAGAGAGTCGCGTAAACACCAAAAAGCAAATCTGGATCCTGATCATATTAGCGATGAACTCATCTTTCTCATCTGCACTTTGAACTCTGAGTTCAGTCCTCCTTGTTCTCATTCTCTATTAGCTGCACATCGTACAGTACATATAAAAATAAACAGGTCATCAGCTGTATCAATATCGAAATATGATAAATTCTTATCACAGGGAGGAACTCTTTCGGTATATCGGTAGAGACACAAAATGCAGTCCTACCTCACCCCTAAACAAGAGCGTTTACTGAAAACGACCCTCCCTACAGTGTAAACAGAACTCTCGCTGCCTATTCATGCTCCTGTTTTAGATGTGTAACTCGATATGGGGAGAGATGCTGTTTTCTGATATGACTGGTGCCGCTGTGCCCCGTTCAGACCACCGCGCTAACACT
>NC_084998.1:13797115-13817115 GCF_963854185.1 Sardina pilchardus
GAGAGTAAGTGGGAGAGTGAGTGAGTGAGTGAGTGAGTGAGTGAGAGAGTGAGAGAGTGAGTGAGAGAGTGAGAGATTGAGTGAGTGAGAGTGAGTGAGTGAGTGAGTGAGTGAGTGAGTGAGTGAGTGAGTGAGTGAGTGAGTGAGTGAGTGAGAGAGAGTGTGAGTGAGTGAGTGAGTGAGTGAGTGAATGAGTGAGAGAGAGACAGAGTGAGAAACAGAGAGAGTGAGAGAGGGAGGGAGAGTCGGAGACACACAGAACGAACGAGTGAGAACTGACCAGCTGTTCTCCAGAGAGAACCTCCAGCAGGCGGATGAGCATGCGTCCATCGCGCAGGTCCGTGTAGAGGTCGCCGATGCGGCAGGTGACGCGGCCCAGGTGAGAGTTCACCCACTTGGTGAAGGTCTTCTTCTGCACGGCCTCTCGCTCATCTGAAACACACCAGCGGCAGCGGCACAGTTAGCATGAGAGCAGCAGGCCTGCAATGGCCAACATATACATACAGATACACACATAGAAACACACACACACAAAAAAAACACACACACACACACACACACTATTCCATATACACACATACACACACACACAACACACACACACACTATTCCATACACACACACACACACACACACATCCACACTATTCCACATACACACACACACACACATACACACACATAAAAATCCACACTATTCCACAAACATACCACATAACACACTCACAAAAGCATATGAGCTACATATACTGTATATGATAACATATGCACCATAAATGTACAGTATGTTTATTCCCCATGTTAATGAGTGGCGCCCCTTCAGGCAGAGTTTCTCCTGATCAAGACAAACATCTCATGAATAACTTCAGTCACTGATGTGTCGCTATGGGAACACTGCAGCAATGGCAACATCACAGGAATTACAACCCTGCAATGCACAACACACACACACACACACACACACACAGCTGTCATGATGCTCTATCTTTCACACACACAGGGTTGCCATCATGCTCTAGCTACCACACAAACACACACACAGCTGTCATGATGCTCTATTACACACACACACACACACACACACACACACACACACACACACACACACACACACGGGTACACAAGTACCTGCTCCACTCCATACACTGAAGCAGAGAACCCCCAGGAGCTACCCAGAGCTGTGAAGCCCCATAAATATTCATGCCCTCGCAATCTGTTGAGCGGACAAACAGCCGCACAGTTTTCAAACTCCATTACGGCTCATGTGTCAAACTGAAGGATGAATGACTGCATCAATCAAACACACACACACTCCGTCTCCCAATCTCATTTTCTCCCTCCCTCTCTCTCTCTCTTACACACACACACACACACACCGACACACACACACACACAGAGCATGAATTCTAGTGCCACTGCGTTCTGCCAGTCAACGCAATCAAGTCCTCCATAAATGACAGGAGTGATGACTGCCCTCCCCATAGCACTCTGCACATTTGCACACCATTTAGAGGAGAGTGTCAACATTATGTGTCTCTAACTGCCCAGTAAACTGCATGCAAGTGGATGACATGACTAAAGATGAGGTGACTGGTCATAACTCTCCTCTGAGAGTCTGTGAGTCTGTTTACATTCAAAACAATACAGATTCCAGGCAAATGCCACTTCAGTGTGTCTGTGTGTGTGTGTGTGTGCGTGCGTGCGCGCGCATGTGTGTGTCTGCATGTGTATGTGTGTTTGGCATCATGCTCTGGCATACTGCAGTTTCAAGGTCAAACCCTCTGGATCCATTAGGGAGACACGGGGAGACACACAGAGGAAGAGAAAGAAAGAAGGAAATTAGGAGAGAGAAGGAGAGAGAGGGAGAGAGAGAGAGAGAGAGAGAGAGAGAGAAAGAGGGAGAGAAAGAAAGAAAGAAGGAAATTAGGAGAGAGAAGGAGAGAGAGAGGGGGAGAGAGAGAGAGAAAGAGAGAGAGGGAGAGAGACAGAGAGAGAGAGAAAGAGAGGGTGCTAGGGGAGATCAGTGAGGAGGAGTGAGAGTTGAACAAGTGTGAGAGGGTCAGGCACAGAAGAGGACGAGAGGAAGCTCTAATACCTCAAGGATATGAACAGTGTTCATGTGTCCTAGCACTAAATTAATACAACTTTTACAGCTAGATCTTTGTGATAATGTCATGAACATACAGTACACACACACACACACAAGATCTCTCTCACGCTCTCACTCACACACACACACACACACACACACACACACACACACACACACACACACACACACACACACACAGGAGTGTCCTCAGTGACAGAGGAACATATGGATGAGGACAGTAAGGGGCTCAACTCCTGCTGACCGCAATCGCCAGCCAATCATGTGATCCAACAATGACCTTTCAAGCGAGGAGTGTGACTATCCACACACACACACACACACACACACACACATACACGGCTGAACATCCAGTCTAGCACAGTGAATGTCCACCTAACTTCCAGGGCAGAAGAGACACTGGACCCCCCCCCCCCCCCCCCCCCCACACACACACACACACACACACACACACACACATACACATACCACAGTTATCCATGGATGCACACACACACACACAGAATCAGACTCCCAATCCCATTAGTGAGTAACAAATATATCCACTGGTGCACGCACACACACACACACACACACACACACACACACACACACACACACACACACACACACACACACAGTCAGAATACACAGTGTCTGGAGGGCCATCTGGTCAAGGGGTCACGTAACACACACTCATCGACACAACCAAACAGACACGCATGTAAACTCAGGACAGACACACACATGGATGCTGAACAGGTATCAGCACTTGGAATCACACACACACACCCACACCCACACTGTGCAACCACAATGTTCTATAGACAGAGAGACAAGAGACAGACAACAGAGTAATGAGCAGCTGGTAGTGTGTGTGTATGTGAGATGGGGGGACAGAATGACTGTAATCCTGATCTGATTCCTGGTTGGTCTGGCTGGATTAGGAGGCACTTTAGGGTTTAGGGAGGGGAGGGAAGCCCCTCTTCATGAGAAAGAAAACAGGAGAGGATCCATATCCCTCAATATCCCTCTCTCTATCCCTCCTCACCATCTCCCTCTTCTCTCTCTCCCCTCTCTACATCCATCCATCTCTCTCTCTCTCTCTCTCTCTCTCTCACCTCTCTCCTCCTCCCATCACTCCATCCACCCACCTATCTCCCTATTTCTCTCTCTTTTCTTCTCGTCTGAAGAACATAATCCAAGCCAGTTCTACGCCATCACTCAAACAAGGACTCCAACTCTGACCACTCAAACATTCATTATGAAGCTAGAGGCTGATGGACAATGTGTTAATTATGAGGCATTTTACGATCTAGAAAGTTGACGACTGATGTGTCACTTCAACAATCACGTGGGTAACTAAACCGCTGACATCACAGGCTCTGACGGTCTTATCTGTAATAAACGATAAGGAACATGGGCATAAACGAATGACATCACTCACTGGTAAGCCTTTTTTATTAGTCTAAAGTAAACCGTGCACTCAAGAGAATATGTAACTGAGCAATGAATGACTAAACAAATAAGCAGATGGTTTAACGATCAGATGTTGTGCTGAACCAGAAGACAATTTAATCCTATCCGCCACCTCAAATCATTTTTTATTAGGCCTATTCAATAGTGTTTATTTTCTCATTTGGATTTTTATAGGCCGAATGCATTCATTAATCTGTAGCAACGTCTACAGATGCATCTGCACTTGAACTCTACACGTTTAACATAATTGCTTCTCTTCCTGTTAGCCTGTCTGTGCCTCCAGTGCAGATTAGCCATCGTTTAACGCAGTCTTCACTCTCATCGTTCACAAAACCGGTTCGGCTGTGAACCAAGTCAACGCTCTCCCTTCCTTTCCAAATGCCACCACACAAATAAATAAATAAATATATTAGGAAGGAGAAAAAAAACAAAAAAACAAAGCCGACGGACAGATCGGATTTCGAGTCAGCGAGCGTGTGTGCGGCTCGCGGTTGAGAAATGTCTCGTTGGCGGCTCAGGGACGGGGCCTGTTGTGTCCTTGAGGCCATTCTCATGTCAGTGAGCCGCTGGCACCCGGGGGCACCACGAGAGCACACACCCAGTCATCTGTGCTAAGCAGTGCTGCTGGGGCCCCAACACACACATTTAACCTTCAAATACGCAGAGAGAACCAGGGGAGGACCGGGACAGAGACTGAGGGAAGGAGAGAGAGAGAGAGAGAGAGAGAGAGAGAGAGAGAGAGAGAGTAATAAAATGAGAGACAGAGAAAGAGAAATAAATGAATAAAAAGAGATACAGAGAAAGAGAAGGGGGAGAGGGAGAGAGAAAGGGAGGGAGAGAGAGGGAGAGACAGAGAGAGTAATACAATGAGAGACAGTGAAAAATAAATGAATAAAAAGAGATGAAGAGAAAGAGAAGGAGAGAAAGAGAGAAGGAGGGGAGAGAGAAAGAGAGAGAGAGAGAAAGAGAGAGAGAAAGAGAGTGATCTGTGGAGGCAGACAGAGCACAGTGGGTCTGCACACACAAACACTGCACTGCTGTGGGACGTTTGCTTTACGGCTCCTCGTAGTTCACGTCAGACCCCGTGGCCTATAGGCTGGGTTATTTGTGTGTGTTTGGGCCAGCGCCGTGTTTTCATAGGTCCTCACTAACTCAGACATTTCCTGACTCCTTCTCTTGGGAGGTGAAAGGGACCCGGGGTAGGGGGTGCAAAATGCAATGATTGCTACATACACTCCATCAAGACATCTCTCAACCAGACAACAGACACACACACACACACACACACACACACACACAGACTCCCAACCAGAGAAGTGACCCCTGAGTGGCCAGACCTTCAGCTGTAGTGACCCTGTCCATGTGGGCTGTGCTCTCCTGTCAGTGGAATGTTTGTCTTTGTCATCCCGTGAAGCACTTGGGAGTCGTACCGAAAATTGGGAAGCCGAGCGATACATTACAATTATCATCACCATCGCTAAATTGCTCTGTGTGTGTGTGTGTGTGTGAGTGTATCCTGATGGTCTCTGCTTAAACTCAATGCTGTTTTCCATCACGTGTCAAGGAGGATAAAGGGAGTGTAAGGGTGTGCATTCGTGTGTTTGTGTGTCTTATCTTTGAGAAGAATTTATTTAGAAATACCATTCCTACTGTGTGAATGTGTGTGTGTGTGTGTGTGTGTGTGTGTGTGTGTGTGTGTGTGTGTGTGTGTGAAATGTTATCTGTATGCTGGTCAACTGACCCCAAACCTTGATCTGTGTTTGGAACAGTGAAGCCTTGAACATTCCAGACCTCGGGGGAGAGACGGACTGTACTTTACCACACAAAGACTAAATACATACACATACTGTAGACAAACTCCACACACACTTAGTGTAGCCACACATCCACAAGGTAAAGTAAACTGAGCAATAGGTAGGATTGTGATTGCTGAAATAGGAGGTCACTTCTGAGTCTGACAAACACACACACACACACACACACACAGTTGCTATCAGTGAAGATGCTTTAGACATAATCAGTAGAGCTTGACAAAAACAGAAACATATATATAAACATAAACACACACACACACACACACACACACACACACAGTGCATTACAGATACACACGCACACACACAGTTGCCATCAGTGAGGAAGGATGCTTTAGACATAATCAGTAGAGCTTGACAAACACAGAAACATAAACATAAACACACACACACATACGCATACATAGAGACGCACAAACAAACAAACACATACACACACACACACTCACACATAGAGACACGCAAACACTCATGCTCAGTTGGACTGCAGTGAAAGTTTGACACTTCGGCCCTGATGAACACAAAAGAGGAGTGTTAAGACGGAGTGACAGAAACGGGCCACAAAAGGCTGTCTGTCGTGCTGGTCATCAGTGGAGCCGCAGTGCCACACAGTATTGGACCTGACAGGCGGCTCACCCGCCAACAAGACCCACCCGGAACATTCTAGTCATTACACAAACAAACCTACACACACACGCATATTACGGTGCAGGCAAACACACGCGGGCCAACAGATGCACACGCATACAAAAACAGGACTGTGGACACACGCACACACACACACACACACACACACACACACACACACACACACACACACACACACACACACACACACACACACACACACACACACACACACACACACACACACACACACACACACACACACAATGTGGTATCCGCCTATTGCTGCTTTCCAATGCAAATAGTAGCAAGCATAATCAGATCAGGGATTAGCCTTTACAAGGCGGTTACAAGATACATAGCAGGCAAGTAGGCACAAGGAAATGTGTCTCTCTCTCACCCACACTCACACACACCCACACTACTCCAAGACCAAACAGAATAGGGTGTGTGTACTTGTGTGTGTACGTGTACATGTGTGTGAGACAGTTGGGGAGGGAAAGGCTCGGTTATCTTCCTGGTTTGGTTACAGGTGGGCAGTCGGTTCGCCTGTGCTGTCGCACGAACACCTGCCAGTTGGGCGTGGCCCCGACATAAAGGCCCCTCTCCCACACACACACACACACACACACACACGCACACACGCACACACGCACACACGCACCCTCCACAATCAGTTTGGCAACAGAAAAAAGGAGAGTCCTACTCCCTAGTGCTCCTCGCAAAGGCCTTTTGAGTCCTGTTCAGTCCAGAACAACATGATCCTTTAGTGTTCTCAAAAACAAATGCACACATTACATTTCCATATAACTTCAATACCATAGTTGCAGAGTATATACAGGCCCACGGGTATGTTTCGGATGTGATAACACTTCAGTTAATGCAGGAAGGGTATCGCGCCAATTACTCCAGGTCTTGCGGGTGCGTTAGTTCTAGGTACTGAGGATCAATTGAAGAACAGAACTCGCATGCCATTCATTACCGTTTTAAAAGATAAGTTGTTTAAACCATCCCCCCAAAAAATAAAGTGAAAAAAGTGCTACCGAGTGAAAAGCAAACGTTTTGGTCCTCAGACCTTCATCAATGCAAAAAAGATTTAACAATACGGCACTAAAAGGATTTGATAACACGGCACTTTGCACACTGTAAGGTCGGTGTGGGTCATTTATACTGTAGGCCATTCAGTCTGTCCACTTCTTGGTCATCCCTCAGGCGACGTTTCCAGGCTCTATTTAAAGCCAGGCCAGTAGTCTGTGAAGGGCTGGGATTAGCCCGCATGGAGGCTAAAGGCTAAAGCGTGGCTGACCACTTCAGGATAAATAGACACAACCCCACTCAACTATTCGGTTGTGGGTGTGTGTGTGTGTGTGTGTGCGCGAGTGTGCGTGGGATTGTGAGTGTGCGCATGTACAAGTGGTAAAGTGCTAGATATGGCATGAGGTGAGCGAGACAAAGAGAGTGTGTGTGTGTGTGTGAGGTGCAAATAAAAAAGGAAGGGCTGGGTGATAATGTGCCGTTTCCTCCTGACTGATGAGAGTTGATCTGTTGTTAATCCTGCCAATTACAGATTAACCTGAAAGCGCCTACAGCTGTCAGCTAAGGATGGAGAGACACACAAAAAGAGAGAGAGAGGGAGAGAAAGAAAGAAAGAAAGAAAGAAAGAAGGAGACAGAAAGCATTTCTACAGCACATAATCACATTTATATTGAACACCTTTGGCTCTCATCTAATATTATATTTTGTAATATCGTGCACACACACACACACACACACACACACACACACACACACACACACACACACACACACACACACACACACACACACACACAAAAGACAGAGATTAACAACAAGAACAGTCTTCAGATCTATACGTCTATAGATTGAAAGGCCTACAGTAGCCCATGACTAACAACATGGTGGTAGAAGGAAAGAAACAATGTCTTTTCTTAAACAAGAAGCAGAACAGCAGAGCAGGATCATACAGTTCTACACTGGAACCCATCCATCTGAGAAATGACCAAGAAGAAAAGCCTGGAGCATAGACAGCTTGACCTGAGAAATGACCAAGAAGAAAAGTCAGGGCCAGACATCTTGACACACACCCTTACACTTCCTTCTACTCTCCATGACATGCCATGAAACTGAACAGCATGCCATTTAACAAAGATACTATCGGGACACATTCACTCGCACACACAAAAACAAACACACGCACGCATGCACACTGACACACACACACACACACACACACACACTCACACTCACACACACACACCATTTTCTGAGTGAATGGCAGTCCTGCATGTCCAGTATGAAGCTGCTGTGGAGTGGCTGCTGATTTCTCTGAAGTCGTCATTATGATCTGATCTATTTTGGAACTGCAACCCAGTTGAACTCAACATGTCAAGGGCACCCGTGCCACGCTAAGACACGTCTCTGCACAATAAGAGAGGAACTGGAGGTGACAAAATAAACAACTGGGACTCACTCTCTCTCTCTCTCACACATTCACACACACACTCACTCACTCATATGACAGGATATAATCCTGATCTTATGACCAAGTTTACACAACACAGTCAATATGCTTTCAGGAACACACATACACACACACACACACACACACACACACACACACACACACACGCACATTCACTCAAGTTTGGTTTAGGTGAGAACCACACCCATGCCAGAAGAAGCTGATGTAAGATAAAACACGCGCACACACACACACACACACACACACACACACACACACACAAACAGAAAGAAACATGTCTTAGTTAGACATATCAAAGTGTAAGATCTAGACGTATCTCTGCCGAAATAAAACTAACTAAAAAACAGAAACTAACACCAACATGCCATGAAGATAAGGAAAAAAAGATGTGTGTGTGTGTGTGTGTGTGTGTGTGTGTGTGCACTGTGCATATGTGTGCGTATATGTCTTCAGTTGCACTTCAGCAAACAGGAGCTGAGATTCATGAACAGCAGCAATTAGTATGACAGTGACAATTAGCACGAGAATCTGGAATAACCTGCATGGACCAACACACAACACACACACACACTATGCTACAGCAGGCAGTGCACACACACACACACACACACACACACACACACACACTATGCTACAGCAGGCAGTACACATATGGCCCATATCATCCACACGTCCATCAGTTGCGCTGCTATTAGCCCGGTCTGTGGGCACAGATTTCACACACACACACACACACACACACACACACACACACACACACACACACACACACACACACATACACACACACACACACACACACACTGTTATTGCATACACAGAGTTACGCAACTTGTTTGTGTGATGCAGAAACACTGTATAAGAGCGTGTGCTTGGCACTGAAGGGTCTCAATTGTATGTTCCATTGGCTTTTTCTTTGATAACTATTCATCCCAAGGTGGGAGTGCCACTAGTGCACAGGCTTCCTCACATGAACTCGCACTAATGTTATTTACACACAAAAGAAAAGATCATCATCGGGGAAACGGTTTCGTCATGACTCAGTGGCTAACTATTTAGCTGTGTGTGTGTGTGTGTGTGTGTGTGTGTGTGTGTGTTTGTATTGGTGTTCCCCCTATGTTTGGTCAATGATGAGACACCTGAGGAGGATTAGTATCTCCCTGTGTGTGTGTGTGTGTGTGTGTGTGTGTGTGTGTGTGTGTGTGCAGGGCTATACGTATGTAAGCCTATATGTGTGTGTGTGTGTGTGTGTGTGTGTGCGTTGGCCTATATGTGTGTGTAACACAGACTACATTCCTCTTCACGTTGGTCATGTTGTGACAGCTCGAGTCCCCTCAGGAGGAGGGAGAGAATGGGCAGATGTAGAGGAGAGAGAGAGAGAGAGAGAAAGAAGGGAGGAATGGTGAAAGACTAAAGAGGAATTCCATGTCACACACACATAGACCGACCAACCAACACAGAACTACATCTCTTCTTGGGCTTTTGTGGTCTCTCTCGCTCCATTTCTCTCTCTCTCTCTCTCTCCTTTTGTCTCTCTCTCTTTGGCTCTTTCTTTCTCTGTATAAATGTGAGAGAGTTTGAGTGTCAACCCGTGACAATGACACTGCCACAGGCAAAGACCCATGCGGTGTTAATGACTAGTATGCACACCAACACACACACACACACACACACACACACACACACACACACACACACACACACACACACACACACACACACACACACACACACACACACACACACACACACACACACACACACACACACACACACACACACACACACACACACACACACACAGGATGAGCAGAAAGAAAGACAAAATAACACATCGGAGGGTAAAATAACAGCGCTTGGACCCCAGTAGACTGGGGTAAGTATAGATAGCATCGCTCCTGTCTGGAGAGGGAGGACAAAAACATGTTTTCCCTCATGCGCTCATACCTTAATCCTCAGAAACATGCCCAGTGTTAATCCTGGCTTTCACCTCTCGCTCCTTCTCTCTGTTTAACTTTGTTTCGTGTGTGTGCGTGTGACGTGTGTATCTATTGTCTACATAAACACAGAAAAGACACGGCTTTCTCTATCCTTGAAAAGTCTGTAATAAGATGGGTATAGCATAATAAGTACTGTAAGCAAGTCATGCATGTATGTGAATGAGTGTGTGTGAGTGTGTGTGCGTGCGTGTTCCCAAATGCTTGTGTGTGTGTGTGTGTGTGTGTGTGTGTGTGTGTGTGTGTGTGTGGAATTGCATGTGGACATAGTGGGGTAATTCACTGTGAAGGCATGAATGTGTGAGCATGTGCGCGTGCACGCGTGTGTGTGTGTGTGTGCATGCGTATGCATGTGTGTGTGAGTGAGAGAGAGGACAACGAGATCGAGAGTGACAGAGTGTGTGCGTTGGACCGTGTCTCCTTGGAGGATGCTTTGTTTTTGTCTTGTCACCTGCTGTTTTTGGCTAGGACACACAAACACACACATACGCAAGCACACACACGCGCGCACACACACACACACACACACACACCAAAGTGCAGAGAGAAGCATTTTCGACTTTCACCACACACTCCTCTCCAGTGCAGTGCAACTCGGGTATAAATCAATATCCATCCAAGATGGAACGGATTGGCCTGCAGGTCTCATTGTGTGACGTGTGTGTGTGTGTGTGTGTGTGTGTGTGTGTGTGTGTGTGTGTGTGTATGTCAGTCAGTCAGGTGAAAAAGACCTACAGCAGGTCTGGACACATTACTGAGTGGACCGCACACCCTCGGCAGGTAGAAACAGACAAAACACAGACAAAAAAGAACATGGACACGCACACACACACACACCAAGACCCTCACACATACACACACACAAATGGACAAGCGCACACACTGAGGGAGAGGGAAGGACCTTCATCTTTATCCCAGTGCTGATTCAGATGTGTTTATCTCAATCTTGCGCACACACACACACACACATCATTCACAACCAATGTGACACAGAAGGTCAGTAAGGATCTAAATGACCTCAATTTCTGCTCCCCACTTCCAATAACAGCTGAGTCAAGCTCACTCTCTCACACACACACACACACACGCACACACACGCACACACACGCACACACACACACACACACACACACACACACAACTAATGTATCTAGCGAGCTATCCGTGCAGTATTAGGGTCAGAATGAGTTTATCTGTGGTGTGGAGAGGAGGCGTGTGATTATAAGGTCTGCTGTGATTAATGGAGGGGCTGATCCCAGATCAGTGGGCCAGAGGCAGGCCACTCTGCCCCCACTCCATAGGCGGTCTTGCCCCCGCTGGGGAGGGCAGGAGGGAGGGCCGGGGCAGATGTGGACGCTCTGGGGCACATGTGGACAGCAGGGGCCTCTGGGAAGGACAGTGTTAAATGGTTTCTGGACGCCAATTCTGGCCTACAATAATAAAGCTGGAGGGGTAAGGGGGTGTGTGTGAGTGTGTGTGTTTGTTTGTGTCACGATGCATCTGGCAGTTTGGAACTTGCACACATACACACACACAGGGTACATATATGGTTGTCAACACACACACACCACACACACACACACACACACACACACACACACACTGTAGTGAGCCAGCATCTGGCCGCTGGCAGACTTTAATTACTCCCCTCGACAGAGCTGTAAAGACCTTCCGCGGGGAGTCGTTTATTCCTCCCTTTCATCCCTCGCTCCTGTCGTCTAATTTAACCCCCTCGCTCTTCCGGCACCCACTCCTCTCTCTCTCCACACCTCTTCACCCTTCCTCACCGTGTTCCGGAACTCTCTCCCCTTCATTCCCCAGAGGAAGTGGAGACCTACGCAGAGAGCCATACATCATCGGGGCCACAGTAATGATGCCCCGACACACACGCCGCCGCTGAATTATGGGAGTTGGAGTTCAGACTGTTAAAGCACCTTGACCTCAAGTAATGACTTGTCCCCTGTATTCAGGTAGGAGGAGAGAGAGGCTGTTTTTCAAACAGCAATAAATTCAACTAGCGCTAGCACAAATGGAGGAATGAGGACTGAGAACTGTGCTTTCATTTGGTTTCGCAAGCAGACACGAGGAATCTCTCTCTCTCTCTCTCTCTCAAATTTCAAAAAGGAGAACCTGTTTTTTCGCAACATCAACCAAACTGTGGGTAGAAATAGAAAGCATACAAAGAGAAAGACAAAGATAGATAGAGATTCAGAGAGAGAGAGAGAGATATACAGTAGATACAAAAATAGATAGAGATAGAGATAGAGGGACAGTTTTGAAGGCCACATCCTTGTTCGTTCAGATGCCTGTTCATCCAAGCCTTGCACCACTGGGCCTGGCAACTCCTGGGTCATGCCTGGGTAACATGGACCATGCCCCCCCCCCCCCACTCTCTCTCTCTCTCCTGTAGCCCTGATAGAGACACAAGCCCTGCCTGCCTGTCTGTCTGTCCTGTCTGCCTGCTCCATCAGCAGCCTCATACCCCTGCAGCCTGAACTGCCTCCCCTCAACAACTCAACTCATGCAGAACCTCTCCACACCTGCTGTCCCGGGACATGAAGACAAACGGCTGGGAACAACTCCACACACACACACGCACACACACACACACACACACACACACACACACACACACACACACACACACACGCTTCTGCCAAAGTCAGCAGTCCCCAGCAGTTCTAGCCTCCAAGCTGAAGACACTACGAATACCTCACATGTTTTCCGGGATGTTCCCCCAGGGCCTTCATCCAATTCACAAGTAATTAATGTTCATTTCCACCCCAAAAAGCAAGAGGAGCGTCCAAAGCTCTGGCCCAGTGACCCTGGGAGGGCAGGAAGGGTAGGAGGTAGCTATGCACGGACCATGTGTGGTGGTGTAGCCTGTTCTGTTGTGTTTGTTTGTTTGTTTGTTTGTTTGTGTGACCCCTACCACACAGGCATTGTGTTTGTTTATTTGTTTGTTTGTGTGACCCCTACCACACAGGAATTGTGTTTGTTTATTTGTTTGTTTGTGTGACCCCTACCACACAGGCATTGTGTTTGTTTGTTTGTTTGTGTGACCCCTACCACACAGGCATTGTGTTTGTTTGTTTGTTTGTTTGTTTGTTTGACCCCTACCACACAGGCATTGTGTGTTGCTTTTTTGTTCAGTTGTGTTGTGTGGGCTAATGGAGAACGGCTCAGGCAGCCAAAAGAGCACAGCTGCACTGCCTGAGTCTACTATTAGGGCCTGCAATACCGGGGTAGTCATTACCACACACACACGCGCACACACACATATATAAAGCCCAAACACACAACCAAATACACAAGGTAGTAAGCACTAGGGGCATTAGGGTGCAAACACTCAGCTACAGAAGCAGCATGTAGAGATGAAGACCCAGGAGCCATTAATTACTATGCACAACACTACAGTTCATCTCAATGGAGGAGGACATTCTGTAAAGACAGCTTAAAGATAGACACAGGTCCACACACACACAAGCACACACACACACACACACACACACACACACACACACACAGGATGCAACGCAACAGAAATACACACACAAATGCATGGAATGACAAAACCCAACGTTAATCATAGGACTCCGAGATGTTATCTCCTTCTCAGACACACACGCTCACACCTGAAATGGCATGTTTCCATGACCGACACCCATTGACTTGTAACAACGCGATGGTGGCACTGACAGTGCCACTGGGGTGTTGTTGTTCGCACTTGTAGCGGAGTAGTGTTGCTAACGTCTCGCCAGTGAAACGTGCCGCTCCGAGGAGAGGGCCAGGAATGTGGCTAAGCTTTGATGTTGGCATGGCGCCCCCACGCCACGGCCTAAAGCTGATCGACACCTCGACCAAACTCACAAAACTTTACCCTAACTGGCTGCCAACTACACATACGCATACAAGGAAGTATAATGGAATTCACACGCACTCACACACACACACACACACACACACACACAGACACATGTGCAAGAACTCAACACTCAGTTCACACCAGTGGAATAGCAAACTCTTATAAAAACACTAAGAGGAGAAAAGAAACGGCATGGAATTCACTTCAGTCACACACACACACACATAAACGTCTCCTAAATTGCATATTAAATTCTCTGCAGCATTTAATCACAATCCCCATGGCAACGAATGCTAATGGATACAGTTGGGTTAGGTCGAATAAGGAGAACACAATGAAATTGCTCTGCGTGTGTGTGTGTTTGCGCGTGTGTGTGTGAGAGAGATTATGGATGTAAATCGTCAACCTCCCTTCTTTCAAAAACTCCCAAAAGAAATGACAATGCCCATTCTACTGTGTGTGTCTGAGTGTGTGTGTACTGTATGTTGTTGGATGGTGCACGTATTCACACTGCCCCCACCACTTAGCCACAAAAGTTTTATTTTTACTTCTTTATAGTTTGTGGGTACACACTTAAAAACAAATGAAGTGCTTCCCCTGATCTTCAGCCAGCTCACATGAGAGAGAGAGAGAGAGAGAGAGAGTATTTGCATGTCTATGTAGCTGTCCCAAACAGTTAGGGGGAGGGGATGTGTTAATACAGTTACAGTTAAGTGGTTGACCACAGCGACACAGTGTAGCACACAAGTTTACACACACACACACACACACACACACACACACACACACACACACAGGTAGCAGGGAGCCACACAGGGCCATCCATCCTGTACTTTCTCACAGCATCTCCTGGTTCGAGTGTGTGTGTGTGTGTGTGTGCGCGCATCAAGGTAACCAGAGACAGAAAAAGCGAGACTGAGAGGGTGCGGTCAAGTTTCTCTAAATCTGTGTCCGTGTAACAGAACCCTGACCTTAGAGTGCTGAGAGGAGAGAAGTGCACACACACTCCAGAACCTCTTCCTCCATCTTCAATAAATCACAAGAACAAAATGGTGCTTTTAAACAACCATGGACACCTGAGACTGCGCCCTTGATTAAGACTACAACGTCCAAGAGCCTTTGCTCTTACCCAACAACACTAGACCTCCAAGTCAGAGAAAATGAGATGAACAGTAAAGGGCCATTACTGTGAGAGGAGGCTTGATTAAGACGCTGTTATGTGGTGTGAGTGTAAAACACGACTCCGGTCGGCTTGGACTGGTCCGACTTTATCTGAGCGGCAGGGGAGTCACCACCACGGTGTGCTGTGGCATAGGGAAATGAGAAGACAAAGAGCGACACTGTGTGCACTTTCTACTCTCACTCCCATTCTCACCACACACACACACACACACACACACACACACACACACACACACACACACACACACACACACACACACACACACACACACACACACACACACACACACACACACACACACACACACACACACACACACACACACACACGGAGAGAGAGAGAGAGGGCAATAAGATAAAATGTGACAACACACTGCTATAGGATAACATGTCAACATCTGTTAATGATTGTAGACCTTCATATACCACCCCCACACATTATATACTAGTATCTGAGCTAAACCAATCAGTCGGAGCCTATTTACAACTCCTATCAGTTTTAAATATGAACCTTTGTCACGAGTGAAGATGTCCTCAGAGACCCACTTTCCCTTCATCCATATATGAATGCTGGTGTTTTTAATAAATAGCCATATGTGTGTGTGTGTGTGTGTGTGTGTGTGTGTATACTGTATGTGTGTGAATGTATGTGTTCATTTTTCAGCATTAGAGCAGTTCTGCATGCCATTTAATCAGACATTGGAGGGAGAGTTTTGTAAGCAGGGGAGGGCCATCATGGCAGGTTCCTAACAGGGGTGAGTGGCACAGGGGAGGACACCCTTTTGGACCTGGACACGGACACGGACACACACACACACACACACACACACACACACACACACACACACACACACACACACACAGTTCAATATTTGAACTCTCAGGAATTTTTGGCCAGACAGACGCAGGTTTAACATTTAACACGTGAAACTTGACATTTGGACCAGAAGCGGCTCACCACAAAACCACACACACCACACGATTCGCCTTTCACCACTAAACCCCAAGCCAGAGCCAATGACATAAGATCACATCTTTATAGGTCATGCTGTACATTGTGTCCGTGTTTTCATCTGTACATAATGGCTCGTTGACTGCAACAGATCCTCAATTACAGCACTGTGCCACAGCCACACCTCCTACAGGAATCCTGCCATTAGAATACGTTTGAGTCTAGGGGTGGCTCTCAAACACTCTCCTCGATCCTCGATGCTCGTTCGTCGTCGAGGCTCGTTCCCACTGATCTATAACTAACACTGGATAGACTATCCCATTGTTCCCACCCCATCATTCCTTATCTAGATCAGTGAGGACGAGAATTGAGGAAGGAGGGTGTATAAAAGACCAAATGAGAAGTCTACCCTAGCAGTCATGGCTCCTCTGTACTTCACTCAGTAGGTCCACAGACTCCCAAATCTGCCCCTCCACTGGAGCGCTAGCCGAAGGGCTAATTACCCAGAAGCTGCCTCAGATTACCAAGGGCCACTGTTTGTGTTAGCACGCCATTATCACAGCAGGACAGGAGACGCAGACACACATACACAGACACAGAGTGACGTATATACAGGCATGCATTCAAGAAGAAACACACACACACACACACACACATTCACACAGTGAACACAGGACTGAATTCCAAGACACACACACACACACACACACACACACCAGCCGACTCTGGGGCGGCTCTGGCCCTGACGTGTCCCCAAACCCGAGTGACATTCTCCAGTGGCCAAACCGGTTGGCGACGGACGACAAGAGGGCTGGGCAGCAGTGAGGAAACAACAAGACGGACTCTTACGCGCGGTCTCAAATAGCACATCCGAGCGCCCCGAGGCTACGTTAACCCAAACCGGTTTCAGAGAGGGGGTTGTTCACCACTTACCACTCCCTAGTCCCTACACACCACACATACCGACAAAGGACCGGCCGACAGGCAGCACTCAGTTCACGAGGACATTTACCTGACGACCACGAGAAGGCGATTTTTAAAAGACCTTATAACGCTCCTTCAAAAAGACATCGAAAGTGTTTTACGAAGCCATCACTAGCCGCTTGCTGCAACCAATTAGATTTTAAGCACCAGAAGCCATTTTTAAGAGTATTTTTTCAACAGGCGGAAAGCCACAAAATCACTTACAGGCTTGCTGGTGTAAGCTCTTCACTGTAATTTGGCTCTGAGACGACTTCAGCCTGCGTTTGCCGATAAGACAGATTTGTGTTGTTCAACCCTAAGCCCTTGAATCAACTTATTATGTGTGCTTAGGAGTGCTTGTGAACCACAGGGTGAGGTGCCGTAGTGTTGGTAGACTGCTGGTGAGTGGTTTTGTTAAGTCCAGTCAGGCTACAGGTGGGAGAAAGCAGCTCAGCAATGCTTAGTGTGTCTACCTGTCTGACAAGGTTAACTTGAAGAGTGACACAGCATTTTTTTTTTAAAATATATATCATTATTTTTGCTCAAAGTTTTTTTGTTATTGTTCTGAAAGGTCACAAAAGGATGTCAGTCTGTATAACATATTGACTATCCCAGAAACTTCCTCGCCAAAGAACTAGCCCTTAGGGCAACCTGACCAGATTTTCAAGTGTGTGTGTGTGTGTGTGTGTGTGTGTGTGTGTGTGTGTGCAGGGTTTCCCCCAGAAAATTTGTTAGTTAAGGTGGTGTCTGTCCAGGGGAAGGGGGCGTCGCCGTAGCGTCCCCGCCGCATCGCCGCCACTGCCCTACGATGGGGGGGGGGGGGGTTGAGACTGTTGGTTTGACAACGACCGAGTCTTTTAGGAAGCAAGTCTGAGTCGAGACCGAGTCTTAAAGGAGTCAAGGCCGCATCAAGACCAACCAAAGAAAGAGGTTTTCATAATTTACATCACCAAGGATCATATAACAGTTCAATTCCCAAAGGGTAGAGAGGGGATTGTTGGCTACAAGAGCAGTCTAGCACACACTTGTCTAAATCACTTCTTTTCTGATTTGCTTTAAGACAAGGAGGTCAGCTGAAGTAAAAATTTAGTAGGCTGTCAGCATTTCATTAATGTTGAAAATGTTGAATTGTGACACTAATGACAGCAATATACCTGGATTTCACATTCATTGTATCAGATTTAATTGTATCAGCAACCAATTAAACATCATTAACACAATTTAGACAATATTATACCTTAAAAGTGTAAGTTTACAACTCCAATACAGGGCCTTTTGTATCTTTCAAAACCTTTGCACTGCTCAGCATAGCACCATAGGATATATTTTAAAGCCAGTCAATATTATAATATTCTATTAAAACCAAGAATATTTGTAATGGTGGATATTTTAGAATATACCATGAAATAAAGATGAAACTGTATGAAAATGTAACATTGCGACTGTATGGTAAAGTTAATGAATTGTGATTTAGTAGCCTAAAGCTGCAATTCTTTGATTGAAGCTGTATATTGTGCGTGCCTGTTGCTCATAAGAGAGCAGGAACGTTTTTAATGCTTTTTAAAACATAATTAGCGAGATCGTACCGCATTGAACGCTAATATTTTGTCACTAGCAACCAAATCTGTCATCTGTCAAATAGCCTACAGTTGCATGTTCAGCTCTGAACAAAAACATTCAGGAATTATTTCTACAAAACGGAAACGTGCGTCCCGCCCGGTCGGGATGAATGAAACTGGCATGGGAGACAAGAGGCTACATTTTAAAGTTTAAACTAGCCTGTGTAAACCTCAGACAATTTCAGAATTTTACAACACGTGAATGAATAGCCGTCACAAGTTGTTGTTAGCTGTAGGCTAGATGGCACAAGTGTTTGTCACAACAAATTACAAGATGCAGTGGGCTGTGCATTCATAGACGAGTGATAAAAAAAAAAAAAAAAGATTTGCGCTCAAAAGTGTTATGCCGCTCATCCCACACATTTGGTAGATTCAACGGAGAACCATTCCTGTGAGAGTCGTCAAATCTAGCTAGGTTTAGGCTGTGTTTGCAGTCACTCTGAGATATGCGTGGCAGTGGAACCTGATTTTAAATACTCATGCTGAATGAGCGCGTCGCCTGTGCGCATAGGCCAACTCGATTTGAAAAAGTTTGTTTTTTTATGCGTTCTACAGAGAAGGGAGACTAGCGGCTACGGTTTGGAATGACAGGGAGAAAACATGACAGAGTTTAATACGGCGAATATCACTATACATCATATTTATTTATTTATTTATTGAAGACGCTAGTTAAGGCGGCAGCCCTGTGTTGTTAAGGCGGCCGCCTTATCAGGAAAGCGCTGCGGGAAACCCTGGTGTGTGTGTGTTGAGGAGGGCTAGTGGATGATGTAGGATTATGAGAACACTCGGAGATAAGTGCTCTGCAGAATGGGAGGGACTCTCTGTGTGTTTGTGTGTGTGTGTGTGTGTGTGTGTGTGTGTGTGTGTGTACACTAGCTAACCATTTCAGTCACATACTGTGATGAAACAGC
>NC_084998.1:13824615-13837115 GCF_963854185.1 Sardina pilchardus
AGAAGAAACATGGATTAGCGTGCAGCGGCTTCTGTGTAAATGCTGGCAGAGGAGGAGCTGAACAGAAGGGTGGAGGAGGCCATCCACAGAGAGAGTGCAGAGCCAGAGGAAGAGAGACTGGCACATATGCAGAGGGGAGTACAGGGGGGGTTAGAGAGAGATCTATGGAGGGAGCGGATGTAATATATACATTATTTTATATATTCAATATATTCATATACTTCAGAAACATACACTACTCACCAGAAGTCAGGGATATTCGGTTTTTCGAGTGAAATTGGTTGGCCTTTGATTTAATAAATAGTTTGAGATGAGGATATCACCACTGCATGCTTCTACTTAAACGCCCTGCTTTCATGATATAATACCACTGTCGCTTGAACTTTTTACATTTTCCATAAATTTCACCCGAAAGCCAGATATCCGTAACATTTTGTGAGTAGTGTATATCATGCATTACACTCTATATTGTATTCTTTACATTGCATGTCCACTGCAACACTTTATATTACTGTTACTACTCTGTCGCTCACGTCAATAAAGCTTGTTACTTCCACCAATTTTTTCAGTTTGTTGTGGTAGTCTGGCTGGCTGGTTGTCTGTCTGCCTGCAGGACTGTGCAGAACTAGCATGCTAATGATTTTCAAGAAAGTTGGAGGAGAGAGGTGGAGTATGGGCCAAGGTGGAGGAACCAATTATATGCTTTAATGCTGTCAGGGCATACTGGCCTGGGTGGAGGCCTGCACTGCCTTCTGAGAGGAGGATGGTGAGAGTCAAGTGGAGGAAGACAAAGAGAAGAAGGGTTGAAGAGAAGAATCGAGAAGAAGGAAGAGAAACGGAGGGAATGAAAAGAAATGCCTGAGAAAGCGAGAGCGAGAGAGTGAGTGAGAGAGAGAGAGAGAAGTGGACAGACCGAGGAAGGAGTGTGGAGAGGAGGACAGGGAAAGAGAGTGATAGAGGGAAAGAGTGAGAGCACACGAGAGAGAGAAAGAGCGAGAGCAAGAGAGAGAGAGAGAGAAAGAGAGGAAAGGTAGAAGAAGAGCGGCCTGAGGGGAATATCTGCAACAGCATGTCAAAGAATGTGCACATCAGGCCCCTGCTTGTCAACCTGAGATTTGTATCAGTGGCATACCCACTGAGACGGCCACACACACCCACACACACACACACCCCGCGCACACACACTTTGAACTGCTGTGTTACACATCACTGAGAAAACTCCTCAGTCAGTGAGACTTGTCACCTACCCACCAACTATAACACACACACACACACACACACACACACACACACACACACACACAATATGCAAACACATGTGCAAATACATGTTCCATTAACTATCAAGTTGCTCCACAGATGACTAACACAACCTACTCAATCATATGTAAATGTCAATGTGGTGATCCTTCCATCAACTGTGCACCTTTGAAAATGTGTGCATTAGTGTGTGTGTGTGTGTGTGTGTGTGTGTGTGTGTGTGTGTGTGTGTGTGAGAGAGTGTGTGCACATGGGAACAGGTCATGCCTGTGCTGCCTGTTGCTTCCCCCTGCTGGATGCTACCTCA
The DNA here is from genome assembly GCF_963854185.1 of Sardina pilchardus. NCBI lineage: Eukaryota > Metazoa > Chordata > Actinopteri > Clupeiformes > Clupeidae > Sardina > Sardina pilchardus. The sequence continues at coordinate 13,826,183 of NC_084998.1, forward strand.
TACTGCAGCCTAGAACACTTATCCTGACCCAAATGGACAGGCATATTTATACACACACACACACACACACACACACACACACACACACACACACACACACGCACAAACACACACGCAGAGAGCTAAGCCCATCCAACCCATCCCACAAACATAGACAGAAACACACGTAAACACGCGCACACACACACACACACACACACACACACACACACACACAAACACACACACACACACACACACACAGTATCCTACCAGCGAGGGCTTTGATGCGCGAGCGCTCAAAGAGGCGAGCCGAGCTGTTCTCGTTGTCCCAGTCGGTTTCGGCGGCCAGGTCCCAGCGGTTGTTGATGTCATTGTACTGCTGCTGGATCTCCAGGCTGTCGAAGTCGGTCGGAGAGATGGTGCTCATGGTTACCACGGCAACAGGCGGCCAACCTGATATTACATAAGAGAAGAGGAGGAGGAGGAGGGGAGGGGAGGAGGAGGAGGGGAGGGGAGGGGGGGAGCAGGAGAGAACGAGAGAGAGAGAGAGAGAGCATTCATGAGACGGTGAATCAGAGAACATTTTCAAAATTGGACCAGAAAAGCGTGATCAAGTGTGTCTGCTACCAACAGATGCGCCGTAAAATATGCTTCTTAGAAGGAAATGTGAATTCCTGGACCATTTGAAAGTCGTTCACAGTAAAAACAGACGTTGGCTCATCCTTGACGCCATCACTCGGGAGGAAAAACCAAACACGAGTCCCGAGTGGGAGTGGTCATATCACATATCCCACTGCCACCCACACCGAACAGACCACAATCACACTCCGTTGGAGCCCATCTAAAAATACATTTGACACCCATATTTAAATCATTTCCCAGATCATTTTTTCCCACGGCAAACAGTATAACCACACACAGTCAAAGTCTGCGCACCAGCAACTAGCCAATCAAGGAGAATAAGTGGAGGGCGACGAGGTGCCACCTCAGAACGCTGATCTAAGCGCCAGGTTATAATATAAGAAGTTTATAAAATAGCTCCTCTGCGTCCTCTTTTAATGCCCTGCGTTTTAACTATGTATTTTTAGCACAGTGGTGCACTCCTAGAGTACTCTAGCACATACGCGAAAAAAAAGAATAAATAAATAAAATAAAGTCAAAATAAAGTAATCCTCCCCCCTGGCATGACTAGCACTGGTCTCAGGAGGGGTTCTAGGCCCTGGTCAGTTCAGCGAGGGGGGGGGTGGATTATGAAGCAGAGGAGTGGACGGGACACCAGCGTGTATGTGTCTGTGTGTCAAAGCCCCCACAGACCGGTGCTCTGATTACAGCTGTTTCAAAGCTGAGCTCTCCTGACAGAACGAGGACAGAATGGCTAACTCGCTCACTCACTCACACACACACACACACACACACACACACACACACACACAGGAGTGGTGCACAGATATGCAGTCTTATTCAAAAGGGCAGAGTACACAAGCACACACACACACACACACACTTAAGAGTATGTCTCGCTTTATTGCTTGCGCACAGTCACACAAAGACAGACACACACACACACACGGAAGAGAGCGTCTGGGAAGACATTCTCATTGTTTAACTGCCATTGCATTGATCTGTAATTACCCACTGAAGCTATTTCCGTTACTTTTCTCCCCTTCAATTTATGAAGGAGAAAGAAGAAAGAACGCTGCAGCTTTCTCAGGCATAACCTCCTAACACAGAGAAAGAGAAAGAGAACACACACACACACACACACACACACACACACACACACACACACACACACACACACACACACACACACACACACACACACACAGAAATTATACTAAAATCTTTTCCTTCAGCAGACACGTTACCAAATTCATAGGTAGGTAGGCTATACACTTTGTCTAATCAAATAGGCTACTGTGCTCCCAGGGACGCCATCCCATAATCGTTGGTGCTGTAACACTTTCATCCACCAGCTGAGCGTAAACAAGCCTCATGTCAAGGTTAATCTGGTTCACCTGAGTTGTGCACCACTTCCACCCAGTTCACCCATCGGCTGGCAGTAAAAATCACAACCTGCCTTTTTAACACAGACTAGGAGTAAAGCGCACACACACATGCACACACACACACACACACACACACTAGCACTGGAATCTGCGATCACAGGCCCGCTCCACTGTGCTGCTGAAGCAGGCTGCCCCATCATGAAGTCAGCTGTGCCTCAAGGCCTTCATCAAATTGATTTCTGCATGCTGAGCAGCCGCTCAACATAACACACACACACACACACACACACACACACACATACACACAGGGTATCAGTGTCATTAGGAACACAAAGCCAGCTCTGCCTATTTAGTGGCTCATTTCATTTCAAAACAGGCCTCAGGGCTAAACTGGACCTGGGAGCAGAGACCAGAAGGTCATCTTAACTACTCCACCATCTTTTGTTTTTAATCCACTTGTGTTTTACGCTGGCTGCTGGAGTGTGACCCACGGTGGAGGGACCATCTTCGGGTCGCTGCCTCCGGAACTGAGGTATCTAGCAATCTGCCCGACTGGAACAGAAAAGGGAGACGTCGTCCACTGTGTCTAGAAATAGAGTGTGCGGTCTCCTCCATTTTCAGTTTGTAATCTCTCTGTGAGCAGAAATATTCACGGTGTACGCTAGCTCTTCCCGACAAAGGGAACTGGACAATGGAGAAGTAAAGGGCCTTTGCCGTCTCTCACCTGGCCACGGTGTATGCTGTGTGTGCATTGTGTGTATGTTGTAGTGTCTGTACTGCTTGATGCGTTCGGTCTTCTGTCCTGAGCTTTGCACTAAACCATCGTACTAATAGCGTTGACTTGACTTGAAGATTTACTGTGGACCCGTGCTATTGAGTAAAGCGCCTGTTATTGTGAATTTGAGCAGCGGGGACGCTGTCTTCTGGGTCCCTAGCTCCTGAGGTGTCTACATATCTGCCTGAATGGAAAAGGGAGAGAGAGAGAGAGAGAGCAGTGCTCAGCTGAGTGTGTCGGGAGAGCTCTTTTAAGAAGCACTTGCATATCTGAGTCTCTGTGCGTGTGTGTGTGTGTGTGTGTGTGTGTGTGTGTGTGTGTGTGTGTGTGTGTGTGTGTGTGTGTGTGTGTGTGTGTGTGTGTGTGTGTGTGTGTTAGGGAGAGAGACCAGCACGAGCAGAATCTAAAAACGTCCCCCAGAAATTAAATAATAAAAAAAGAACAAAAATGGATGAACACGGACGTCGTCGGCGCCTCTCTGCCAGGCTATTTCGGGGGGGGACGAGGCTGCCATGGCACCCAGCCTCCTGCGCACCTGACAGCCAGGTGAGCTAAGGTGAGGGTGAGGTCACTGAGAAAATCAGTGATGAAGAAAAGCCATCCCTGCCATGCTGACCACAGGGATGTGCAGTACGTCGTCGCCCTGGGCAGCACCGGAGAAGGCTGACCTGAGGGTGCGGTTCACTCCAAATCCACCTGAGCTAAATTTACACAGCAGTGGGAGGAGTGGGAGGGAGAGAGAGAGGGGGGGGGTTATTTCGGGATGAATGAAGGCCACATTACCGGCCGTGTATATCCGAGGGAGGGAAAAAATCATTAGCTTTAGAGCAGGAGGGTGGGCCATTTGGATATTGAAAAAGGTGCGTCCTCCTCTAAAAATGAGACAAAGTATAAGTGTTTGTGCGGATGAGAGGAGAGGGAGGGAGAGACACACACAGAGAGAGAGAGAGACAGAGAGAGAGGGAGAGAGAGGAGACAGAGAGATAGAGAGAGAGAGAGAGAGAGAGAGAGGGAGAGAGAAATATGATGTTGGATTATGCAGAGGTATGATGCATGTCTGTGTCTCTCTGCTATCTGTGTCATTTGGTGCTTTCTCTACCCAGTGAACCTGGCACATGCATGACAGACAAGAGACAAGCCATGCTGGAGCCAACCAGTGGCCTACATACAGCACAGCACAGCACAGCGCAGGGAGGAGGAGTGCAGTGGAGGAGGGAGACGGTCAGGATTAGTGCTGCTGCTCTCAAACAGCCAGGCTGGGACCCAGCACACAGCGTGGGGCAACTCTCATGCCGCAAAAGCACATCAGTTCTACTTGTTACAGTGCTGCACAGCAAGGCTTGGTTAGGGCATGTTTCTAGTGAAAATGCTATTTCATGGGGGGAGGGGGGGATACTGAACCTCAGTACCAGAGAAGCAGCCAGAGGGCTAGAGGAGAGTAGTATATAGTGTATTCAGAGGATTAGACTAGACCTGTGTATTCAGATGACTAGACTAGACCTGTGTATTCAGAGAACTAGAGTAGACCTGAGTATTCAGAGAACTAGACTAGACCTGTCTAGCCAGCCGCAGGTTTAAAAGCTGCCACAAGCACACAAACAGTAGAAATAACAACTCTAGGTTTTCTCAATTTCTGCACACTCAGTGCGGAGAGTGGATGTAAGCAGGTGTGTGTGACTCTGTGTGTGTCTCTGTGTGTGTGTGTGTGTGTGTGTGTGTGTGTGTGTGTCACAGGACTGTTCCCGAGGGACTGGATCTGTTCCCACAAGGGCAGCTTCCTCTCATGTATTTTTCAGCACTGGGAGCTTTTAGAGCAGCAGTCCTGCCATCAGGGGAGATGGGAGAGTCAGGTACACGAGACAGCATGCAGCACACAGACGTTTGGACACACCACACACACACACACGCTTTTTACGCCAGAGAGATAAGATGTGGTGTGTGTGTGTGTGTGTACAGCTGTGCCTGTGAGAGTTTGTGTGTGTGGTAACATTACGCAAGGCACACACAAATACCCTCAACGTCATCCAACAGCTGAGCTCAAAGCTACGCTGCACTAGAATATTAAAAAACAAACTGATAAGATGGCACAGTTCACTTTGCATATCAGAAACACCTGACACACTCACAGTGTGTGTGTGTGTGTGTACACACAGATGTACTTTTAGAGACTCCCTGCACATGCGCGCATGCACGCACGCACACACACACACACACACACACACACACACACCGGTGGACAGTGTGACAGCAAAACACTGTTGCAGGGATGACAACTGGCAGACATCCCATAAGGATCCATCACTATGGCCACACTCTGTGCCAGACAGAACACACACTATAATGACTACAATAGTCTGCACTGTCAAGCACAGATGCATAATACTGTTACCATAACACTGGCATACAGTGCGGCACCAGAACGGTTTAATGGTGCACTACAGACCCTTTCAACAAAAAAAACAAAACTTGAACGTTCTATTTTGCTCCCAAACTACTTCCGCTGCACTGATAATGGAACTTGCTCTATTTTCTAACTATTTTCTAAGTGAAGAAAGTGCCTCCTTTCACTTGGATAAAAAAACAGCAAAAATACATTTCATGTTAACCAGCTCATTACAATCACGCTTCAGAACGGTTCACCTGCAAGATACTCTGCAAATCCTTCTTGGCGCATCCTTCACTTTTTTCCTTGCAGGTGCTGCCAGATCATTTTACACTGACTGGGATGAACCAAAAACCAGATCATACGACTCTCAACAACATCCTCTCTACATCCTACTATGAGCGGACATGAAATTCAGTCTGGTTCTTGTTGATGAAACTCTGTGATCAGGTTCTCTCCTTCTCTACCCAGCTGACCTCGGCGCCCAGTGGTCCGTCTGCGGCCCGAGACAAGAGTCCATAGATACTTATGCTGATATCCCACCCCAGTCCAGGCTGTTTCTTTGACTCCCGTCCCTGAAATCTGTCTTTATTTATTAATGAGTCTGACCACACCAGCTAATATTGAGCGCTTGCAATGAGTAATCTATATCACCACACACCACCCCCAACCCCCCCATCCCCCGACACACACACACACACACACACACACACACTTCCCCCTCACCCTGACCTCATCATCAAAGATCCACATTCACATACACACAAAGGACACAGGTATACACACACACACACACACACACACACAATTGGAATGCTGACAATGGATTCAATATGTCACAAAAGCTGTGGGACAGACAAATGTATACATGCAAGTAGTACAAGCACACAGAAAAAGCAAGGACAGACAGACACAGACACAGACACAGACACACAGTCCTAATTTTTGCAACGTATAAACTAGGAATGCAACGGTTACTGGTGAAACGGTAAACCACAATAAAATTCTCGTCGATAACAATTACCGCTTTGATTTTAATTATCTTAATTACCGCGGTGGATTATCACGGTGTGAAAATGTGTGTGGATTGGAACGTGTGTGGAATTCTTTCCAGCATCATCAAGAGTCCCCCAAAGTACACAGGCGCAGCATGCAACGTGGGCCTGTTGTGTGCTTGAAATCAGGTGCCACTACTGCACATATTTCATGATGACCGCAAATAAACCTACCGGTAGCTTGATTTGTGCATAGATGCGGTGCATTTTTGCAAGCCTAATCTCACAGGAATGGTTCTCTGTTGAATCTACCAAATGTGTAGCATAAGTAGCATAACACTTTTGAACTTTTATTTTACCACTCTGACATGATACACACAGCTGCCTACTGCATATTGTAACATACACACCGAGCGCAAGGGAGTCTTTTGCTATATAAAAGAGCCACACCACTTTTATGACAAGATATACTATGCTACATTTTCATACTGCTTAGAGAGAGAGAGAGAGAGAGAGAGAGAGAGAGAGAGAGAGAGAGAGAGAGAGAGATGCCCGCATGAAGGCCATAAAGGCTGAAACGTTATCGCTTTATTAAAAAACTGACTTGTAACTCGGCGTGTGCGGCATCTCTCTCTCTCCCTCTAAGCCTTAAACCCAGTGGCCTGTACCTCGACTTTGGTGTGCACTTGCACCTCTCCTTCCACTACTTCCATACTGCTACACCTCCAGTGTAAACCATGTCCCTGTCCCTGTGCTCAGAGTGGTGCTGCGGACTGGGACTGGACTTGGCTAATCCCCCAGCCAGGCCGGGACGACGTGCGCCTCCATAATGCATCCCAGGACGCTGCTGACAGGGCCAGTGTTGAGTTGAAGAGCAGGGCTCAGAGTAAGCCTCCCCACGGGAGAGCCATTCACCGTTACTCACTCACACACACACTCACACACAGACAAGTCACTTAACTAAATGGGCATGATGGTCTGTTTGCGTGAAAGCACTTTTAGATAAACAAGAGAACCAAATAACACACGTTGGGATCAAATCGCTTTGTCTGGTGGTCTGTGCATGTTAAAGAGCCGGAGGGAGAGGGGTTAAAGTGTGTGTGTGTGTGTGTGTGTGTGTGTGTGTGTGTGTGTGTGTGTGTGTGTGTGTGTGTGTGGTCTGTGCGTGTGGTGGGCCCGTACTCAGCTCACCAACAGAATCTGCCTTTAATCCACCCACTTCACCCCCTGGTAGTTGCCGGGACAACGGCTCGATCAGACAGTCCCCACGGAAACAGAGGAGGCACACAGTCATCCACAGTGGACACTGCAACCTCCTCCTCGAGGACACTGAACCCCTACTCAGCTGACGCTCCCCACAATCAGACCGACAGTCTGTCATATCGGGAATATATCATAAAGCCCAAATCACTTCACCTAGTAGGTTTCATACATGGGCAGGGGTATATGGGCATGTGATATACTGACAATGACAATTTGACATGATAAACATATGATCATAGATTTGAGTGCAATGTGGAAGAAAAGTGAATTGAGATCACAGTTTTACTGACTCAAGACACACTCTAGATGTGGACCAAACCAATGGAATGGACCTCAACTTGAGCCAGCTTGACTGATATTTCTGTTTCTGTCAGCCCATCCACATGGGCTTGGGTTCTCGCTCTCACTCTCACACACACACAAACACACACACACAAACACACACACACACACACACACACACAAATATATATATATACACAGAGACATAGCCCCATAATCCGAATGTTAATACTGTGAAATCTGTATTACCAGCGATAAGAGCATTAATACACACCCACCCAGACACAAAGGTTTTGAACACACAGCCGCGTTCAAAAGAAACACAGGACGAGCGCTAGAGTGACAAGACAATGCAGCAGGATGAGACAAGAAAGGATTCTCCCATCAACCGCTCACTCTGCAGTCCTACTGCCCCTGGGGAGAGAGAAATAACCCGTGTGTGTGTGTGTGTGTGTGTGTGTCTATGTGTGTATGCTTGCGCATCTGTGTGTGTGTGAGTGAGCGCGTGTCTGAGAATGGCTGAATGTGTGTGAGTCCCTGTGAGGAAGCCAGCTAGGGTGCACAGCCCATCCAGAGCCCCCCCCCCCCCCCACACACACACACATATATATTATGAAACAGCATGTAGGAGGAGGGGAGTGAGAGAACAAGGGAGGAAGAGAAAGGGAACCAAAGACAACATTAAAGAGCACTGGCAGAGATGCTGGATGAAAGAATAGATATGAGGAAAAGAGAAAACAAAATGAAATAATAAGTTTGATGCGCGTGTGTGTGTGCGTGTGTGAGTGTGTGTATGTGAGAGAGCGTGTGTGTGTGTGTGTGAGGGGGGGGGGGGTGCACAGCTGGAACACCTGAGGTAGTTAGTGAGAACATCACTAGCAGAGCTGTGGCCAAGCAAACACTGGGACTTAGACTCAGGGAGTGATGATCACACAGGCACAGGCTAATCCAGAGCGGAAGCGATAATGGTACACTCACTCACACACGCACATGGTTCCCCCACTTAGTGCTCTCGGTGGAGGTAAACAAACCGTAAGCCTTCCTATGCGTCATGCTGCCCAAGACAGCGAGATTACGGGCGGTGCGAGGCGCACAGCGCCACGTTGGGACTGCCCGCGCGTCGGGGCATAACTGGGGCGTTCGAGGCTGAATAAAGTCACCAGCGCGTCTTCGCTCCAAAACAAGGCAGGCATAAAGAGCAGTCTCAATCCCATTAGATTAAGATTAGCAAACGGACTGGAATAGTAGCGTCCAGAGTAGTTATCCTCTGGATTAAAGATAGAGGGCGGGGTCACACCCATACACCAGCCTAACGACCCCATTTTTCAAAAGGTGTGTGTAGGTGTGTGTGTGTGTGTGTGTGTGTGTGTGTGTGTGTGTGTGTGTGTGTGTGTGTGTGTGTGTGTGTAGTGAACCTCAAGGACTGTCCTCCACATAATTTAAAAGGTGCAGTGTGGTGCAGTGGAGGATGCCAGCATGAAGACATATGAGGGTCATTCCACGCCAAATCAACCAGAGCCCACGCACTTGCGTCTCAAAAAAATCTGAAAAAAATACCACGTGTGCCTATGTTACCCAGGAGACACTCTGTAAAATGTTTTTGTGCTAAGATCAATACTTTTCAAGTAACAGCCAGTTTTACAGAGGGAGGGGGGTGTCAAATTTGTTCTGCCTCTTTTTTTTGTCAAAGTTCACAAGCTCATTGCTCAAGAACTAGAATCTGTAGGAGGCTCAAATTTTGCAGGCTGGTGCATAAATAGGAATAGTATGCAGTAAAATCACCACGAGTAGTCTGGATGATCCTGTATGGTCATAGCAGTCCCTCAAAGTTGATAAAAATTTTATTGGAGTTTTTGGCTGGGTTCTGTTTAGGCCTTCAGAAGACACATTTTTACTCAACATAGACTCTTGGGGGGTTTTTCTTATTGAGATAAGTAGAAACACTCTCCGAAAAAGCAATGAAGAGAAAGGAAAATCCATCAGGGACTGAACAGCAGACCTCACAAGTTTGAAAAATAAATGTGGATCTCATATTCAGAGCACCCTAACACCTTGTGGGAATATACAAAGATTTTTTTTATATTTTTTTCTATAATCTGCATCACCTCTTCTTTTTAAAAACACCAATTTGACTTGTCTTATGCAAATCTTTCTTTTCCATTTCCCACCCTGAACAAGGGCAAAATGCACCATAGAGATCTATTGAGAGATTTGTTTTGTATAGAGTAACCACTAGGTGCCACTAAAATCACTGAATCACTGAAATTGCCGGGTGGGGACAAAACATATTGATCTCAATGGTGCATTTTGTCCATGTTTAGGGTGGAAAAAGAAAAAGAAAGATTCGCATAAGACAAGTCAAATTGGTGTTTTTAAAAAGAAGAGGTAATGCAGATTATAGAAAAAAATTTAAAAAAAATCTTTGTATATTCCCACAAGGTGTTAGGGTGCTCTGAATATGAGATCCAAATTTATTTTTCAAACTTGTGAGGTCTGCTGTTCGGTCCCTGATGGATTTTCTTTTCTCTTCATTGCTTTTTCGGAGAGTGTTTCTACTGATCTCAATAAGAGAAAAAAAATCAAGAGCCTATGTTGAGTAAAAATATGTCTTCTGTAAGCCTAAACAGAGCCCAGCCAAGAACTCCAATAAATTTTTTATCAACTTTGAGGGACTGCTATGACCATGCAGGATCATCCAGACTACTCGTGGTGATTTTACTGCATACTATTCCTATTTATGCACCAGCCTGCAAAATTTGAGCCTCCTACAGATTCTAGTTCTTGAGCAATGAGCTTGTGAACTTTGACAAAAAAAAGAGGTAGAACAAATTTGACACCCCCCTCCCCCTGTAAAACTGGCTGTTACTTGAAAAGTATTGATCTTAGCACAAAAACATTTTACAGAGTGTCTCCTGGGTAACATAGGCACACATGGTATTTTTTTCAGATTTTTTTGAGTCGCAAGTGCGTGGGCTCTGGTTGATTTGGCGTGGAATGACCCACGAGAGAGAGAGCTAATTGAGACAGAAGAGGTCAAATCTATAGACATTAAGCTTATAGTATTAAAACATGAGGACAATACATTACAGCCATATGCCTGAAACCACAAAGTATTTGCATAGATAGACTTCACTAGGGGAGAGAGCAAAGGTGGGGGTGAGGGTGGTGGTGGTGAGGGTGGGGGGTCACATTAAATCGCTGACCACCTCCACATTATGCGTCGTTTTCAACCCCTCCGAGACAT
>NC_084998.1:13842115-13849615 GCF_963854185.1 Sardina pilchardus
TTGCGAAAACAGAACGAGGAAATGTTTGAATGTTTGTGCCTCTCGCTCCGCTTTAACCCTCTCTGAACGAACCTAACTGATCTGAATAGGCAGAGCCTGTCTGTGTGCTGGGCTGGGGTCAGGTGATACAGTATCTACACCTGGAGGATAAGTGGCGGGCCAGTCCCCTCCTTTACAAACTCCAGATAGCTACTTTGACAGGCATCTGAGAATACACACAATGCACCTCTGCTTTCGAGTGTGTGTGTGTGTGTGTGTGTGTGTGTGTGTGTGTGTGTGAAAGAGAGAGGGACTTGTGGTCACCTAAATCTGCATTAAAAAAAGGTCCATCTCCAGCAAACACAAAACACATGGTCATTCATATGTGGCTTGAGTGAAGCATGCTCCCACATGGAGCACTCCTCAGGAGCCAGGAGTGAAGAAGCAGATGCATATCCATATATGGGCATTTATCCATGAAGGAGACACGGTACCACATTGAGACACTAAATTATTCTCATACAGATTCAAACGAAATATCGTCACACAAGCCTTCATATAGTAAAGGGTTGTGAAACTCAACTTCTTTAATAGACAAACACAATAAAACCTCATAAATCTTTACACAGCTACACACACACACACACACACACACCTCAAGGTACCACTAATCACTCACAACAACAGAGCAACCAGTAGGGTACGCAGTCCCTTTCTCTTCCACACACCCACAAACACAAAAATCATTTTATGACATGGACAGGCTTCAGTTCAAAGGCATGGTTTGGATAAGAGGTTGAGAGGTTTGGATAAGGAGTTCAGAGAGCCTCTACCCCTCCTCCCGTTCCCTCTCTCTCTCCCTCTCTCTCTCTCTCTCTCTCTCTCATCTATCCATTCCTCCCTCCCTCCCTTGACCTGTTTTCTTCATGTCTAGTTACTCTGTTTTTCACTGCACCAGTTAATCAAGCAGACGCACACACACACACACAAGTGTGTGTGTTTCAATCTGTCCCCTGGAGCCACACCGAGGCTCATGGGCAAACACAAAACCCTGGCCATCATTCTCCGCATCTGAAAAGTGTTTACGGTCAGTCAGCCTGCTTCTCTCTCTCTCTTGCCAGCCTAAAGTCTGAAAGCAGCACTCCACCACCACATCCACTTTGGATTGCACTTCCAGCCATTAACTTCAATCCTTTCCAGAGAGACAATGCAAGAAATGACTTCAAACCCTGGCACCAAAGGGTGAAATAGCCTTTTAAAAGGGCTTTCATAATGATGCAAACTAAAATAAATTGAAAAACATTGAACGGCAGATACTTTCCTGTTTGCGGTCATCACCATTGTTCATCTTGTGATTCAGCAAAATGGCGCCTCATGAACAGCAATCCACACAGCAGTTCTGTTCTGATACTGTACATCAGAGGTAGCTCTAAACAGTCTTCAATGAAAGCACACCATGCCAGAAAACCTCCTCTTTAACCTGGTTAAAGAGATTAGGAAACATGTACTGTAACTCCACACAGTCTGTTTAACGTCAACACACTAATGTTCATTTAGACAAGATGCCTTTAATATGGCATGCCCAGCAGGGCGACTTAAAATAGCCTGAAGTGATCTAACAATTTACCTAAGATTTAATAAGATTTACCTTGGTCAATACCACTCGCCTTTAAGACACTAAGCACTTGTGGCAAATTTCATGATCCAATTGTCCACGAAGCAGGACGTCAATACTCTGTTCCACGTCCATGTTCTTCATGAGTGTTATATCAAATCACAAGCTGACAGACCATATTTATTACACTCGGGTGAGTGAGAGTTTTGAAATGCCTGAATTGCTAAATTTGCGGATAATTGCATAACCCGGTTCCCCACAGTCCACTTCACATGCCTGTGCCGCGCTGGTGAGGTTCTAGAGCACTTAGTAAACATGTACCCGTACCCACACACACACACACACACACACGGGCAGCAGTCACATGTCAGTCCCTACTGTGGTGGAGGCAGTCATGATGGTGCTCCAAACTGATGCACAGAGACACAGCACAGACCTGGAACACCCTCAGCTCTGTCTACGCATGCACATGGGCACGGATGGCTATACTGTGGACCCGTGTGTGTGTGTGTGTGTGTGTGTGTGTGTGTGTGTGTGTGTGTGTGTGTGTGTAGACCCAGCAGGCCCTTGGTGCACCCTTTAGAGAACATCCTCGACACTATAGGGCAGGACGATGCAAAACAATACTTTTTCGCAAGCTGTTTATCTCGACTTAAATGAGACATGAGGACAGAGACAAAAATTACAGTTTTGACAGGACTGTGTCAGCCAAAGATTAAGAGCCGCCCTGTGCCACTGTAGCTGCACCATTTAAAGACAGCCAGTCAAATTACTCTCATCCTGAGGCAATGTTCTGATTGGTTAGAATTGTCTTCATGGCTTGGTACGATGTTTGCTTCCCATTTATAAGCAGTCTGGATTGCAAATAAGAGTTTTTTTGAAGTGCAGGCACAGACCCAACAAATAGGCGACTGCAAGGAGCAATTCACAACAGTGCATTGGATTAGAATCATGGACCTCGTCTTTGATGCCCCAGATAGCCATAAAGCACACAGAGCAGTATCTGAGCAATATCACTAGAACTGCAGCAGAGAGAGCTAAAACATACTGTAGATAGAGCCACTGTGCCAACATCATAATGAAGTTCAATAATTATTTTAATTTCGTCTAAATGGAGAACCTGTCTGTACAACATCCACGCCACCTTGTCCAAGTCCACACTGTAAAGCACAAGGAAATTCCACATGCAGTATCTGGTCACCCACCCAACCACACACACCCACATACTCACACAAATCAAATAAAAACTGAATCTTACTATCTCCTACACCATTTTATTCCATCGCCCACACACTCAATAGGCTCTAAATAGCCACTCCGACCTACACACAGAGACACACAATATTATATCTATCTACAGATAATACAATTGTGTTCAGCCTACACATGAGTGGGTGACATACAGTACAGGCAGTATGAGTGGGTCTGCAGGGTGAGGGATGGGGGGGGGGGGGGTGTGGTGTGTACGATGTGGTGTGTACGTGTGTTTGTCAGTGTTCTCTTGGCATCTCTCTTCAGTTTTACATGAAAGAGCACAGAGCATGTCTAGTAACGCAACATCAACTTCGGCCGATCGAAAAAGCAGCAAACGTGACAAACGGCGATCAATGAAAATGATCAGCAGCCACTGGCCTGAACACCAGCCTAAGGGCATCCGAGACACCTCCCTCTCACTCGGTCTCAAACACAAACACACACGTACTGTACACAGGATCTGATTCTGAACTGAAGCCTGTTTCTCCACATCTGCTGTGGAGGAATGTATGCACACACTCAAGACAAACATCAGTGAGTACTGGCTACGCACCAACGCTGCTCAGGCCCTTGCTGTTGTTCTCCTCAGCTGTGTATTCAATAGCTTTGTACATGATGAGCTTGCAGGAAATCAGTGCAAATGTGGAGTTTTGTCCTAGGACTTGCTCTCCTCATTAACGACATAAACCCTTAATTGATTGGGTTGCGTATGTTGAGCCAGTCTAACCACACAACCTTCCCTCACCTGTCAACCTTGAGTTTAAAACCCAATCCTCTCTGGTTTGTGGGGGGAAGCAGTAAGGGGATATTACCAGTGTATACTCTCATACTCCCTCTCCAATAAGAATAGGCTTATTAGCAGAAATTGTGTGTGTGTGTGTGTGTGTGTGTGTGCGTGCGGTGGGGGGAGGGGGGGTCATCATCTTGACCAATTTGTCCTCACTTTAAGACACAACTTGTCCTCCTTTTCTGACTATGGTTGTTGGTCACCCTATGTCTTTATAGTACATAAGTACCCTTTTAAACAGCAACTCTCAACTGGTCTTTTCCATGCATGTCTGCACAGAACCACTCCCATCAAGTCGAAAAAATAGGGGTCCTTTCTATTCTCTAGCTGGGTTGTGGTTGCAGTGCGGATTGAGCCGTGCCTGAGACGCGGATATGACAGGCAATGTGGCTGCTGTAACCCGTTAACAAGGACATCCAAAATGAAAATTAACACGCAACGGGGGCGTTTCGCTGACGTGACGCAGGCATTGTGTTGTCACATGCCGATTTATTGTTTCCCGGTTCCTCAGATATCTGTGTTTAAAATCCCACACTGGTCAGGCACCGAGTATCTGGAGCACAAACACAAATGGATTTGATCATCTAGAGACAGAAAGACCCTTCTTGAAATAGTCATCACTAAGTACAGTATGTCTGTTCCATGCAAGAAAGTGGCAAATTTAGATCATTTAACAAAGGCACCAACAAAACAACAGCACAAATTGGCTCTAAACCAGAGTGAGAGAGAGACACACTAGAGGCCCTAGCGCAGGTGGATAAAGGCATCTGCCGTGTTCTACAGCTTGACAGCAGGACTACCTCCCAGCTCAGCTGGCCAGCAGGACCGTCATGACAACGAGCTGATGTGTTAAATGGACTGGCATTGCCAGCTGCCTACCAGCCTGCTATGGATGTGACTGCCACCTTCCACATACAGTACACACGCCTTTTCCACATGAGAGCATGCAATGTATACTGTACATACAATTAAAAGCAATTACTAGCGTGTGTGTGTGTGTGTGAGAGTATTATTTGCGTTAATGCACGCACAGGCCTCCATTAGCAAACACACATCACAAGGCTGGCTAGGTGTGCATGTCTGTGTGCATATGTGTGTGTTAATGCACGTACAGGCCTACATGGGCAAACCCACATCACGAGGCTGGCTAGTGGTGTGTGTGTGTGTGTGTGTGTGTTTGCCCTCTGGGATTCCTCCATCCAGTTCAGCTCACTCAGGGCGCACAGACCTCCTGGAAGGCCTCAATCTCTTCAGCCAGGCAGACCCGCGCTAATGGGATTAGTCTACAGGGCCCTTCTCTCTCGCTCTCTCTCACACACACACACACACCCACACACACACACACACACGTAGAAATGACCCCATTCTTGCTTTGTATTAAACTGAGTCACCTGTTCGTTCGCAAATCCAGGTAGGTGTCACTCACAACACCGTCAACATTTTACTGATAACATTAAGTGTGTCAAACATACACACACACACACACACACATGGTGTGCGTGGCGTCCTCCCATCAAGCAGAAACAGCTGGACGACTTACTTGATTGGAGCGAGGGCTTCTGCTGGTGACGGCCATAACTCATCAGCACATTGTACAGCTGATTGGTTTGTGGTGACCTGTTTAGCTAGCCGAGGGCGGAGCTGAGGAGAAATGAACTGGGGATTGATTTATCTGACGAGGAGGGGGTCTGTCCATTTCTCTCCATCGCGCTCTCTCCATCATCTCCTCACTTTCTCTCTTTTCGCTTATTGCATCTTTCCCTTCATCCCTCTTTTATATCCCCTTCCTTTAGTTTTTTTCCGTTTAACCCAGTTCTCCTCCTCTTTCACTACCCCCCCCCCCCCCCCCCCACACACACACACTCTCTTTCAACACTTCCCTTATCCACTCCTCTCTTTTTCTCTCTTTTCTGTTCTTCACCAAATTTTTGCTCTCTTTCCCACCCTGGATTGTTTGACCTTGTTCCTCTGGTCATGAGGCTAGAGGCAAAGGGCAAAGTTCAGGGGTCACATACCTGCCTATGTCCCAAGGCAGCCGATATCTCTACGCTGACACTGAACAGACTGCCAGCAGGCACTCATACCAGAGTTTCTCTCTTTCTCTCTCTCTGCTCAAAAGAAATAGCTAACGTACTGTAGGCTGGCCATGATTTCTCTCTGGGAGATGTTGTTTCTGTTGTAGCTGGTTTGGAAGATGAAACATGGACAAATATAACTACAACAAGCCTAAATAAATAAGACAGCAGGAATATGTGATGCCCTTGAAGGAAGAGGGATAGGGTCTAATATCAATTCAACCTCAAATACAGAGAAAATTGGAAATATTAACTGCTGTCAAGAGCAGGAGTATTAGCCCTGGAGATACTAAGATGTCACCTTGTAAATCTGTGAGGCTCTAAACAAGAGGCAACAGACCTACTAACTTTGTGTATGTGTGTGTACGAAAATAAAGAATGTGCAAAAATGTGAGCAGCAGCAGCAGCAGCAGTGTGTGTGTGTGTGTGTGTGTGTGTGTGTGTGTGTGTGTGTGTGTGTGTGTGTGTGTGGGTGTGTGGGTGTGTGGGTGTGTGGGTGTGTGGGTGTGTGGGTGTGTGTGTGTGTGTGTGTGGGTGTGTGGGTGTGTGTGTACGTGTGTACGTGTGTGTGCCTGAGTTGGGGAGGGAAGGAGAGAGAGAAATATGCGAATGTGTGCATCCTTCACACCTCGTAGTTTCCCTTGGGCAAGGCAGAGGAATCCTGAGAAGAGAGGGAAAGTAGAACAAGGCAGCGATGAATGACCTGCTGATGAAGGGAGGGCATGGAGGATTCTATTCTAACACACATTCTCCTCTGCCGAGATGAAGCCGGAATACATTCGCCATTCCCGTTGTTTTGGTCATGGGTCATGTGGTGGTGGTGTAGTCGTTAACCTTCATTAACACACTATCAGAGTCCACAACATTCCCAGGAATAATAACCTTGCAGAAATCAGAGGAGAGGAAAGGGTGAGCGCTGTGTTGGGTCAAAAAAATATATTCAAAAACCTTGCAGGAATGTTCAGTGCTGCTGTGCATAAATGTTCAGTGCCACATCACAAGTATGATGACCAAATGACCAGTCAAAAGACAAGTGTCACATGTAACCTCAAAATCAAGAATGTCACAACAAACCTCAGGTCCGGAGGATAATCTTTAAAGTATCATGCTCCCTTGAGCTGAGAATCATAGTACTATTTCAAAATAATGTTCCAAACTTCACCTGACCATCATGAACGGGCCAATAAAGCACATAAAGAAGAGACAGTCCCCGAGTCTTTCCACTTGGCTGGACTACACGGGCTAACCAGTTTAATTTGTAATGAATGTTCTGGAACAATTCACAGGTAATGACATAACCACATGCGTCACAGAAATACTGCTGATGTATAGGGAGCACAGATTATGCTTGAGGAGTTAAGCTGCCATCAAAACCTGACATCACATCATCACCCATCCCGGTAAACACTAGTTTGGGCTCCCCACCAAGCAATGGTGCCCTCAAACAAACACATGCACGCACGCACAAACTCGCACACACATACACACAAACACGCGCGTGTACAGAGACACACACACACACACCACACAAAAAACAGGAACAGATGAACTACAATGCATGTGTGCGCCCACAGCCCACACATACCTCAAAACACAAAGCCAACTGCCTTGAACCTACACATCACATGTAAACCCAGAACCCACGCACGCCAACACCAACTTTCATCTCACAAGTGTGTGCAGTTATGTGTGCACGCGTTCTTGCCTGATAATTACAGACAAGGTCAAGCGCAAATCGCTGCCATTCCAGGACCACACACACACACACACACACACACACACACACACAC